>NC_139054.1:18209293-18260293 GCF_965140915.1 Aythya marila | reverse complement strand
AGCACCCTTCGTGAAGGTGACAGAGCATTGGAACAGGCTGCCTAGGGAGGCTGTGGAGTCTCCTTCTCTGGAGATATTCAAGGCCTGTCTGGACGCCTACCTGGGCAGCCTGCTCTGAGGAATCTGCTTTGGCAGGGGGGTTGGACCCGATGATCTTTCGAGGTCCCTTCCAACCCCTACAGTTCTGTGATTAAGTCACTTTTTTTTTTTTTTTTAATTGATGTCATGCAATGTTAGCTATTTTTAAAAAGTTATCTTTGGATTGATGGTGCCCAAGTAGAGCATTATTTCTGAATTAAGTTCTGCTCAAGCAGCAGAAAGAAGAACATTGATAGCTTTTGGTTATGGCATCATTCCCAATCAGGTCTGTAAGTATCACAGAGAAGTGTGTTCTAGCTACATTCTTCCAACCCCCTTTTTGGAGATGAATTTTGGAGGAGTGTGGTTAAAAAAAATAAATAAGAAAAGAGTCATCTCCATAGAACAATGGGGCTGTGAATCCAAAGCTGCTGTAGCTGTTGCAACTCCTCTGTTCTATTGGTACAGTGTGGTGGAGCTCTTGGAGCTCTCTCAATGAGGTTCACACACAGCTGGTTCCTCTGGGCTGTCCAGAGCTGACATACTGCCTTCTTGCAGCATGCAGACATCCCCACACACTCCACCTACAGTTGTTCCAAGGCTTGAGATGCTGTGGAGAACCCTGCATAAACTGACTGATCATTCAGTGGGTTCAGACTTCATGAATAAATCATGGCCAACCTATGTAAGAAAAAGGATTAGAAATATATTAGTCTACCTTATGGACTGTATTGTTCCCATTTGTTGTCTTACCTCCTGTAGGTAATAATGGATTACCTGGCCCACCTGGGCCTCCTGGACCGGTAGGACAGAAAGGCATCAAAGGTGAAGCAGGCCTGCCAGGTCCACCTGGAAAAATTGATCCAAAACAACTAGGAGCAAAAGGAGAAAAAGGCGAGCCAGGTGTTCCAGGTACAGAATTTTGCATGTGGGTCTGTATTTTTTACAGAAAAAATACTCAGAACAAGGAGGTGAAATAAGGTTCTCTTAATTTAGGCTGCAGTTTTAAGGAGTTCTATGACCAAGGTACTCTGTGTAGAGGCACTAAAGTGCTCTCACCAGGATTAGGATTGAGTCTTCTAAATACTATTCTGAAGCACAGTGAGAGATCATTGTCATTGCTGCTGCGCTAGCTGCATTCCTGCTGTCTCAGGCCACTGGGGCTTTGCCTTGTAGGATGGACTTGCAGAGGTCATCTACTCATGCATCACCTCCAAATTCTCCCTTTGGGTGTCTCTGTAAACTCACCCTCAGCTGAGCAGAATGCCATCTGTGTGTGTGTCACCTCAGGATGTGGGTTAAGCGTGGAAGGTTTTCTGAGTTCACTCAAGTCTGTTTTCTCTCTGGCTTGTGTTTCTACTCCCCCTCCCTTATCCCCTCAAGTGCTCTGATGTCTCCTGTGGACTCTAATTTTGTCTTGAGAAGAGTAAAAATATTCTACCCTTGAGAGAACTAGAATGCCTTTCTCTAATGTTGGCCCAGCCGTGATTATGCTAATTTATCTATTGTATTAATTTCTGCAAAGCCTAGGTAAGCTCCTAAGACACCTGCCTTTTTATTTTTTCTCTGTTAAGCGAGAGCTGTAGAGGGCAGACTTAACTGTGCCAGCACAAATTTATTGTATGGGATTAAAACCACATGGTATCTGTAAAAATCTGCCAAAATACCTGTGTTACGTTTTGTAATGGCTCAATCCCAAAGTGCTTTTGGTGTAGTAATGTAATTAAACATTAACATAATCTGAATGAAATTAAACATAAATAATCTGAATGAATATACAGAGGTTAGCATAGAGTCTGCTCATCCAAAGAGTCCCTTCTGAGTGAATTGTATTAGCATTAGTCAGAAATTTGCTTTTTCTCCTACTTACAGAATATTATTTCCATTTTGTACTCATTTTACACTTTCTAGAAAGAGTATGTTTTTGTTCTATGATACTTCTCCTTACCAGAACTACGGGGAATTATGTTTACTGAAGAAAAATCCCTGTTTGGATTTTTATTCACACATGTAAATATCTGATCATCTAGCAGAAAAGCAAATATATAGTAGAAGTAGTAATAATAATAATGAAATATATGTTTTTCTTTAAGGTATTCCTGGTCTATCAGGGCAGAAAGGTTATCAAGGTCTCCAAGGTGACCCAGGACCACCAGGACTTAGTGGTCCCCCAGGTGCACCAGGGTTGCCAGGTAAGTAAACCAGGTCTCAGATAGTTTTGCTATGTAAAAACATTTCATGCATTTTTATACCATGGGATTGGGATGTTAATCCAGGCATATCTAAGCAAAGCATTTGGATTTACACTTAGAGCTGCAGCACAGTTTTGGGCTGTTAAAATCATTATCCAAAGAGCATGCTTTGAGCTCTTTCCTCCTAAAAGACGTTAGGAATATCTGTAGGATGACTGGATAAGTGCTTGTTGCTTGAGTAAGCAACATGACTGCAGGATTTGCCAACCGGACGTGCATGTTCTTTTTACCTTCATTTCTTAAATTGTTAATCATTATACCTGCACTTTGCAAATGGCTGATTGAATGTATTTTGAAGGCTCTCTGGATGTCGCATCTTTGCTTTCAAGAATTGCAGGGATCAAGAAAACAAATTCTGTCTTGCAGTGTTTTTTCCTACAGCTATCACACAATCTGAAATCTTGAATCTTTGCTCACTATGTCTGATGTAGGTCTTGCTCTAAAAACTTTGTTGGGGTTTGGGATTTTTTTTTTTTTTTTTTTTTTTTTTTACCATCCAGGACTCAAACTAGTTAGAGCATTGTAGGTTACATTTAATTTCCTAATAAAAGCTCCTGAATACCTATTGCAAATGAGGAAGAGATAATGTGCTCATTCTGCAAAACAATTCACAGGAGACCAAGTCACACCGGTTCTAAATTATTTCAGATGGTTACTAAATCATTGACTGAGATTTGACCCATTTCATCAGACTAATCTTCAGAACAGAGAAGAAGTTGTCCTGTCCTGGCACAGAACTGAAGAAGTTTAAAATTTCCCTACAAATGGAGAAAAAGCATGTAGAAGAAGTTTGAGGCCTAAACCAACTCAAAATCCATTGCCTTTGTAATTAGATGGCAGGCATATTTGTATGACAACACATAAATACCAGAAAATTTTAATTATTGTCATTAATTAACTAAACCCACAACTTTCCTAGGCATCAAAGGAGACACGGGGCTTCCTGGGCAGCCAGGACCAACAGGACCTCCAGGGTTAAAAGGTGCCATGGGAGAGATGGGCCTTCCAGGTTAGTTACCAGGCTTGTATTTTACACCATCTTGGCTAGTGCTTTTCATAGTGCTTTGTATCATTTTTGTGATACTGAGGTGGACCTGCTTGTGTGCAGTACCTAATAACATACTTGAATGGGAATTTGAAAGTCCTATGTACACATTGTTAAAGTAGTACATAAGAAATCAGAAATACCCATTAAAACAGAAAATTCAAATAGCTCATATATTGTAAATGTGTGCTATTTTAAAGTACTTGCAAAACTAGAAGTAGAATTATCTACGTCTTGTAATTGTCATCTTCTGATTTCTCAGACTCCAATCTATGAAACAGTTCAGAAAAAAATTGATAAACCCAGCTTTTAGTAGAGAGATATCAGATAGAATGATAAAAGGGGAAGGACAAAGTGAATTCATTTCTTTAGAAAGGCTGCTGAAACAAACTTTCAGTTTCTGAGGATTCTAGTGTTAAATTGTACCTAGGTAGTAAAAGGAGGTGTTCGGATTTGTGTAAATTAAGAATGAAAAACGAAATCTTAGAGGTGTCATGAAAAAGCTGTGAGATTTTAGATAATTGTTTTAGTTTTAGTTTTTAGAGATTTTAGATAATTGATTTAGTTTTAGTTAAACAAAAAAAGACAACACACACATTAAGTATTCAAAATCAACCAGTGATACTGTTGGTTCTTTCTAGTTCAGTTGATGAATGGGTATAATTTGAGTGATTTCTCTAAACCACTGCAGAAGTTTGTTTATGTTTATAAAACTTGCATCTTATATTTTGGACAGGTCCCCCAGGGATTAAAGGCAGCCAAGGAATAGCAGGACGTCCAGGGCAGCCTGGGCCTGCTGGATTTCCCGGATTGAAAGGGGAGAAAGGTGACCCTGGACTTTCAAGCATTGGTATTCCTGGTCTCCCCGGTCCAAAGGTATGTTTCCAAAATTCTTCAATAGAAAATTAAATGAGAAAATCAGATTCTGTGTTGATTTTTTAACTATATTTTAATATATGATATGTATAATGACAAATATGTATGTAAATGTATTTATAACAAGCAGGATTTCCTGTAGTCATTTTCAGGTGGGAGCAAAAATTTCTAATTTTACTGGTGAAAAAGTTCATATAACGTTCAATCTGGTTAGAGCAGAAGACTGTTTACCTGACCTTCCAAATTGTGTTCAATTAGTAGCCTCGTTTACATTGATACCTGCTGACATTTTGATAGTTGATAGGGAATTATACAGTGAGTATTTTTGTTCCTACGTCTCATGAAGCAGCTAATTCTAGAAAAAAGTTAAAACAATACGCACTTAAGAATAAATTACCAAGGAATTGATATATCATGTTTAATGCTGATTAAAATTTGTAAAACACTTGTACTAACACTTGCCTATATCTTCCTTTCTGTCACCCACAAAAAAGTGACAGAAACGGAATATCTAGTAGACTTCACTGATACCTTATAACTGATGTTGAATAGCAATTAATTTAGCAAAAACAATGCATGATTAAAGCTCCACAGATTTCTTTTTTATTTCTGCATTATCACGGGGTACTGCCGAGTCAAAGAATCTTGGCTTCTTAAAATGTGCTGCTTATTTTCCAGCTAGTGCCATGATCCTCTTGGTTTTGTTGTGAAAGTAGTTTTGATGCTCTAGGGAGATTGTACGGCTTGGGCAGAGAATAAACCACAATAGGGAGTAGAAGATTGCTTTTAAATCCCTACAGCTAGGTAAATAACAGGTGACCTTAAACATGTTGAAAATATTATGTGGGTCTGTCAAGACTGTCAAAAGCCATAGACCAACTTTTTGGTAGATTTTATAGACCAAACTTCTGTTTTTTGTTCATTTTCTAATTGTCACATACATCATTATGTGTAAATTCAGAGGAGACGCCATTTTCTTCTACTTTAAAATGCTTTAATTACTGTTCATTCTGTTCAAACATTATACACATACTGTTCAAAACATTGGTAACCCAAATAACCTTTAAGATTTAACATTTGTTTATGGCTAAAACTTTTAAAGTTGTCTAGGGTTTTTGAATGTCAAACTTCTAAAACATCTAGGAAAGCCCAATAGATGAACTGGCATGTGAGCATAACAGTGTAGAATTAAATAGGAATGCATCAGGATTGCAGAGGTGTGTGCAAAATAATTTGACTTTCCTTTCTCACTTACATCATCACTAGTATCAAAGATCTAGAAAGTGCTTGGTTCTCTTAATAGAAGTTGAAGATTTGCTTAAGAGAAAGCTCTACTGGCAAACTGAAAATGTTGATACAACATCGAGGTGCTGTATGATTGAGATACAGCAGTGACGTTTTTCTGGTTACATTCAAAATTAAACTCCACTGTCAAAGACTAAAAATCTGACTATTCTGCAAGAAAAGAGAATAATTCTGTTTTGTGGTGGTTTGTTTTGGTTTTGTGTTGTTTTTGTTTAATGTATGCTCCTTTTGAAGAAAAGCTATGATACGGTATATATATGAATTGAAGGGGGAAACTGTTAAATTCTTTGTATATGCTATTTGCAACTCATTTTTTGTGAGATTGTTAACATTAACTGGAAGTAAGAAGAAATGTGCACAATATAATGGTGGCCTTTTTGTGATGGTAAGACTGGGAACTTACAAAAATTAATTACTCATCCTACAAAGACTGGCTTCTTATTTCTGCTTAATGTTTTCCAGGGTGATCTTGGTTTGCCTGGATACCCGGGCAGTCCAGGCAGTAAAGGTGTAGCTGGAAATCCTGGTTTGCCTGGACTGCCAGGCAATCCAGGTGCAAAAGGAGAGCCAGGCCTTCCTGGATTCCCAGGTAATTCTGAACAGAATTTTTTTTTTCTCCCTCTTGCTCTTTTATATTGGTGTATATATATATCTAAACACAGTGGGTAATTGGTGGAGGGCTGCAGCTTCTCTCAAAAGTTTCTAGCAATCTGGTGTTTCTAAGCTTTGTGCTGTTGGAACTGTCACTGCAAGTGTAAGTGTGTGAATGCATCACTTCAGACTGCCTTCTGAAATCACCCATCTGCTTTGAGGGGAGGTAATAGTTGTGTGAGCCAATGCTTTCCACTCCCTACAGTGGTTGTATTCTCCTCTCCTGACCCACAAAATACCTGTGTTTGGCTCTGTTTTTCCTTCGTGAATCAGTAAAGAGAAAAAAGTGTAATCAGGAAAGCTGGGCTTTTTATCGTGTTTATGTCTAAAAAAATGTTATAAAGAGAAATCTTTCTGAAACATAATGAAGTTAGATTTTGTACTCTTCACTGGAAATATTAATAGAGATTGTTCATGGATGATAAATGTCAGTTCTTTCACTTCTCAATTTACAGATATCCTAAATATAGCTTAAAAAAGCAAGGTTTTTGCCTATGCTGTACTTGTAGCGTTAAAGGCTGTTCTGCAAGCATGCTTGAGCTTTCTTTAACATAGGAAATCAGGGAATTTATAATAGTGTAGTCATGGCAGCAAGAAGCTTAGCAGAAAACAAAAACCTGGCTGTGAACCTGAAAGTATTTAACCTGTGTCATGCCTCAAAAACTGTGAACAGTCAAAATGGTGTATTCGGGTACTACCTTGATCAGGCTCAGATGATGTTCAGAGCAGACATGTTCCAACAGGTTAATCATTTTTTCTACCTCCCACTCAGTTCATGCAGTAGAGGTAAGAATCAGTTATAAATACTAAGACCATTTTTCTTAAGATCCTTTTTCAATGAAGGAAAAGAGGGTTGGGGAAGGACTGGCCAGCCATAGTTCATAATGCCTGCACTTTTTGTCAACAAGTAATACTTGTCTCTAGAATGGTTATTTTCTAACAGACTGCCAGACTGACTGTTCCTCAGCCACTGGCACTCAGCAATTAAGAGCTTTCAAATTAACAGTAAGGACAGTCATAGTAGTACGTTCTGGTTTTGTACATTCTTTGCTTTATAGTTCATCTCCTTGATCAGCTCTAAATCTGCAAAATGGGCATAAATGCAGTATCTTGATACAATTAGCTGATTTATTGCTCAGGGCATCTCAGCTTATAGTGTTTCAAAATCTGCTAAAATGCCAATGTTTTAATTGAAATGTCTGTATTTTACAGGCACGCCTGGAATTCCAGGACCAAAAGGTATCGAGGGGCCTCCGGGTAACCCTGGTCTGCCTGGACCACCTGGGCCAGTAGGTGAGCATGAGCAGTGCTGCAGAGGTCAGCTGCTTCTGTGAAAAGTGTAACACATGAAGCCACTTCCTTTCTTCTTTTTAATGTGGTGAAAATCTATCTAATGTGTACATAGATGCTCAAACACCATTGTGCACACTCATTTCACTGAAACACTGAAACAGAAAAGTTTTAACTTGTTTTTCACAGCTTTTGACTGCTGTTGTAATCATAAACCATTGAAGCAAGTAGCTAACTGCTTCAGTATTTACCAGCTTTGTTTGTGTATTCCAGTGGTCTAACCTCCTTCTATAGGGGAAAAGTTCCAATTTATGCTAAAGAAAAGCTTTATATTATTTTTAGTTAACTGCTTAAAAGGTCATGGGCTGAAATGTCTTTTCTAAATTGTCAGGGGAGAGATAGGCTTTAATTTTAAGATTACACCCTTGTAAATTTGATATTACATTGTCACGCTTCAAGATTCAGGGGATGTGTGCTTTTTATTTTATTTTATTGCAGGTTAGCCATTACTGTCCTAATGTGTTGTATACTCCTTTTAGGTGATATTGGTCGTCCTGGCCCTCCTGGTCCTCCAGGGGAAAAGGGTCAGCCTGGTCGAGATGGCATCCCTGGACCAGCTGGTCAGAAGGGCGAGCCAGGTTAGCTGTCCTTTGTTCTTGTTTTCTCCTTTTCAGTCTCCGCTGTGATATCCTGCTTTCTCTATTCCATTTTTCCGGTAACTACCCATGCACCTTCAAAATTGCTTCTGTGGTTCCCAGCTGCTGAATGGTTCACAAAGGATGCTGCCAAGTTGCCTGTGAAGCACAGTAGAAGAATTCAAAGAAGCTCTTGGATTTTTATTCCATGAATTCAGCATGAAGCCTTATTCTTGTATTCAGTGGTACCTGTACTGCTTCAGCTCAGTTACAGAATGACCTAATGGCATAATGTCTGCCCTAAAATGAGAACCCCTACCAGAAATGCAAATATATTAAACCACAAAGTCTGAAAGAGCGTCTTGGGAAGGGATGGAAATATTTATGAAAGTCACAGATACATTTTGAAGTAAAATCTCTAGCTTTAGTGTGGACTCTGGGAGTAAATAAGAATCCTGTTAGTCTAAAGTAATCAGAGATTTAGATGAACTGCACTTCCATCCTTTGCAGCCTTGTATTCCTATTCCTGGAGACTTGAAATCTAAATGTGCGTTATTAAATGAAACCGTCTCTTTTCAGGTCTACCAGGTTTTGGGCGCCCAGGACCTCCAGGACTCCCAGGATTATCAGGTAGAGTTTCTTGCTGTTCTTTGTTTTAAAAACGTCAATGGAAATTGTCTGTACACATTATTAAAAAAAAAAAAAGTTTCTTCTGCGACAAATGAATATAGAAAAGAAAGAACTTTTTTTTTTTTTTTCTTCCACGGTAGATCATTTTCAGCTAACCAGGGTAATAAAGACACTCATTAATGAGTTGAATTTTGTAACTTAGAATTATGCAGACAAAATAAATCCACCCAGGACAATTGAGTCTACTGCATTTTGTGGAAATTTGCTGATCTGTCTCAGTAAATAAAGCATTCCTACACCAGAAGCTGCTTTGAAAATGTCTGCTATATTTTCAAAAGCAACTTTACAATCTACGTTGTATTACTTTCCAGTAGTGTGTTCCTAAATTCCCTAAATGTATTTGAAAATTTTGCACTCCTTAACTTTCAGTGGTGTCTCCAAAAAATAACGAAGTCTTAATATTCACAATATTCAATATTAATACTTCTTTGCAGGTATATAAAGCTCATGAAAAGCATTGTTTGTAGGTTCATAAACTCAGAGGATGATTATAAATTAGTGTCACTGAGTAGTAAAGCGAGACTTTGTAAGATCTTTTAATATTTCAAAAGCTATAGCACTTTCTCCTGCAAGAATTATTGGCCCCAATTCTTTTCTGAATTCGTTAGTTCGATTTTTATACTTTCTCACTCCAAAAATGAGATGAGTTGTGGCCAGACTTGCACTTTCTTAATCAAGAGAGAGAAATAGCTCTGCAAACTGACATTTCCACATACCAGTTTGTAACAGTATTCATAAATACGGCTGTTTGGTTTTACAGGGCAAAAAGGTGAACTGGGGTTACCTGGCCCACCAGGACCACCTGGACTTCCAGGTCTGAAGGGAGAACCAGGTTTCCAAGGATTCCCTGGCCTACAGGGTCCACCAGGTCCACCAGGATTACCAGGGCCACCTCTGGAAGGTCCTAAAGGTAGCCCTGGCCCACCAGGTGTTCCAGGAAGACCAGGTAAGAGTGTGATCCATACCCATCAACATCTGCAAGTACTTTTGCATTTTGCTGCTAGGTTATCAGTGTTTAGACTTTGTCAATTTATTTGGATGGTAAGTTCAAGCCTCATGGCATAGGTCTTGAGTATTTATGGGCAACCAGAGGATTTTGTTGCCAAAATTGACAGTATCTAAAAATAAAACATCCTCAGTTTCTATTCGTTTCTGATACCTGGCAGCAAAAACATATTTTAATAAATGTGAGATTCTCCGCATGCTGTCACAGAAATCATCTAGCGAGCACGATACCGCCTTTTGAACATCTGATACCTTTGCTGATCATGTGACAATCCTGCAAATGTCATCGCACACACACAAAAAAAAAAAACAAAAGTAACAAATCCATCATTTTAAGAGTCATGAAAATCAAATTCACGTTAGCATCACAGCATGATCAAATTGGATAGCTGCCTCTTCATCCTCAGGTCATGTAACATAAGTCATTGCTCCATTGTGTCATGTGGCTCCCTTGGATTCAGTGCACCATCATGCTGTGTTCATCTTTCCATTCCATGTTTGCATTTTGTTCCTGCACCAACTAATTCTGGGAATGAAAAACTCACCATGCTGAGTTAACATAGCTGAGCAACTTCCTTGCTTGTTTTAGAATTTGATTTTTGTCATAAAATGTTTGTTGCCCTCAATTTATTTGCATTCTCAAACTCTGACCTCAGATTTTTCTGTTGTTCAAAGATTTGTTTGCGGAAAGTCAGTCTTGAGCTGGTGTATTTGTAAAATAGCTGCCACACGTGTGTTTTTCACTTTAGATATCAAGGGATAATTTAGTTTTACAGGGAATACTTGGGAAGAATTTAAGATCCCTTTTTTTTCCTCAGGCTTGGTTCTGATACCTTTAAAAAAAAACAAAACAAACAAACAGTAAACCAGCTAAGCATCTCCTGATGTTTAATAAAACTACTAATTGAGATTCTATGCTCTGCTGTAGCATTGCTGTTTTTCTGAAGCTTCTCATCCTGTTTACACTTTTCTGTATGAATTGGGTGGTTACTGACTCAAATTGAATGGGGAAGCAGAGGAGTAGTGGTACTCATTTTGTGTAGTTTTATGAGCATTGGAGAAAAAAAAACACAACAGCCAGTGAAGTTCTGCTCAGCCATGTTCTCTCTCTTTCTCTCTTTCTTTCTCTGATTTCCATTTTTGTTGCATGCAATGAATAAAGTAAAGCATTTGTTTCGCTCAGTTATGCATGAACTAATGTGGACAAACCAAACTATTATTACAGTTCTGGTACAATCAGCACTCTAGCCTTTTGTTTCAAATGATAACACAGTCTATTGTTGAAATGCTGATTTTTGTAACGTTTCAACATAAGGCAGCTAGTCATAAAAGCAGTTGTCTGGCTGTCAAATTACTCCCCTTCCAGGGACATAAATAAAAACAGAAGCTGTATTCGTATACTGTTTGTTGTTGACTTCTGGGTATATTCTAAGATTAGCAAAAGCAATGAGGTCAAACATAGTAAAGCACTCTGACTTCAGCTGGGTTGCCCCTAAAACACATTTGGATAGATGATGTTGGGAGGGATTGATTAATCAATGATAAAATGAAGTCAATTTCCAGGGCAACATAACATTGCTGTTATTCCATATGTCTAGTTTTCATTGCAATGAATAATAATAGTTTGGTGTTTTGCATACTGTATGTAAAGGAATATTGAGCTAAATCTAAAAAGAAAGGTTTAGTTGAATATGTTAGTTTGTTGACTTTTCTAACAATGTTGATGTTTTTCCCTTGTTCTAATGATGACCTTGGTGAACTCTGACCCCCTACTCCCAGGTCCCTCAGGTTAGCCCCTTAACTCCAAAATAATAACTTTGCATGAAGATACGAAGTATATATGTTTTTAGTGTCTAAATGTAGATATGCTGAGTCATTTTTCATACGTACCTTTTAATTTGTGGTAGAAAAGAAGAGTTTAGAGCTGGCTTTCAGACTCTTCCTCCATGTTGTTGCAGGACTGGAAGGACAGCGTTCCCCATGATGGAAGGTCATGTCATGTGGGTCCAGATTTGCAAGGCTTTTATAGTGTCCCTGACTGTGAAATTTGTTTTAGCCTATTTATTCCCAGAGCAGCTGAAAAAAAAGATTATTAAAAGACTATTTTTCCTCTTTTTTAAGCATATTGTTGCTGTCCTCCTGTGCCTTTGCTGTATAATTGTGTTTTGCAGCTTCGACAAATGACAGTACTTATTTTTTGTAACACCTGCTGCTGTTGATTTTGGATGCTCTGAAGTGACATAAATGAATTAGGTGCTTTTATACCAAGAGGCACCATAGGAAAGTTACACAGAGCAATTGTAATGTTTTACATTCCCAATGTAGAGCGTTTTAACTTTATGGTGTAGAGAAATCCTTATTTCCATTGTTTTGTTTCACCAGTACATGGTTAGAGGAAATGAGGAAAGCTCTTGCTCTAACATGTATTTAATGAAAATGAAGCACACAGCCCTCTCCTCCGTACCACTAGGGAGGAGGAGCAGGAGCAGGATTGGCAAGAACATGGTCATTTTCACAAGCTTGTCTTAATTTTACCATATCAACAGTTACTACAAGCCAGCTCTTGGGAAGACTCTACCATTTATGTCTAGATTAAAAATGACTTGGCATATCTACTTAATAATGAAGTCTTTAAGTTTTGCTATGATGATTTTTAGGAAGGAAAGAACTGCCAGTGAAATTTAATAAAGGAAGATTTTAGCATGCTGTCTTAAGCACTGTGAGGTATCAAATGTGGTAGCCCCTGATGTTTCAAAACCTAAATACACATTTAGCTTTATGAAATCATTGGGAAAAAATAAAAAATACGGCTTTCTTTTAACTAAATCATGGTCACATAAGCAGTAACTACACTTGCAATGAAGGCTCCCATTATGGGTATGCAGGGAGGAACTTACCAATGGCTTCATATTTTGTTCCACCCTGTGACTGTACCCAGCCAGCATTCAATAACTGACATGTATAGGAGAGATCGATAAATCATAGCAAAACTTATCTAACAGTAAAATAAAGTTTATGAGTACTTAACAGAAACAATGAAATGTCCATGTCATTATTTTTAACAGCTGTATTACACCTAGTATTTAAAATGATTTACCAAATATGTAAGAAATAGTGCATCAAGGTAAACCCGATATGTATTTATTGTAGTTTTTAGCTGTGAATTGCATGGTTATACATTCATATATTTAAATCATTTCACTGACATGAAAGATGCGAGTGGGACAGGAGCAATATTAATATTAATTTATATTACATATTAATTCAGGAGCATGGTAGGGACAAGCAGCTTACATTTAAACCATTTTTCTAAGGATGTTATCACATGCCATTTTCCATAACTTTAAACAGGTAAATTAACATCTTGGGGTATTTTTATTAAGAAAAAGTAATTCCAACAGTAGACGACAAATTACAAATTTGTTAATTCCCCCATATTTTTGCTGATAGCATTTGCAGCCCTTTTGGTCTGTATCAATTCTGCTTACTGTTTTGGGGAGGATATATGCCTACTTTTCAGTCCTAGAGTTTTATTCACAGTTAGGTAACACTATTACCTGATTAGTAGTGTTAAGTCCCTGTATTAATCACACTTCTGCCCTGCCCAAAGCAGATTTTTTTCAAAAATAAGCTGTCATTCACAATTTCCTTGTGTATTTGCCAAGCTCCAGGCCCTGGGAGTGCTGAATATTGTCAGTGAAATGGTTACATAGCCTAAACCCCATTGTGAGTAGGACTAACTAGTGGCAGGCCTCAGCTATAGTGTTAAAGCAATAACACATAGTAAAGCTTTAAGTTTGCCATTAAATGAAGTGTCAAATTAGTCTTAGTAGAGCCTAGTCACCAGAATAACTTGTATCTGAAAATACATATTGCTGTGTACTCATGTATGGTTTTATGCATGCATGTAGATTATATTGTAAATACAAAATATGCTGGTGAAATGGGTTAATGTGTAGTGTATATGCTGTCATCTGTACTATTTCTAACTAGTAATCTTGTTTTGTACTGTGTGATGTCTGACCCTTCTAACATCGATCATTGGGCTTTGGTGAACTCTGATCCTTCCAGGTCCTCCAGGTTAGACTCTTAACTCAGTCAATTTATTTTACTGCCTTGCATTTGATGTAAGAGAAACAGATGTTTTCCTGTAATTCTGTGATTAGTTTTTTAAGGACTGTGGTTACCCTGCAAGACTGTATGTGTTTGATTAGCATGCCTCAGATGGTAACCTGTTATAATTTGCATGTGTACAGTACTGGACCGGTTTAAAAGAACAAAATGAACACAAAAAACTCTTGCATGATGGGATGTTTTCTGTAGCTGAAACTGCAATAGGATATGTGTGAAATAAAGTACAAAATGGCTCTTATTTTAAAAAGATATTTTTGGAATGAATTCTACACTCAGATTTGCATGCAGAAATACAGCTCATCAGATTTATCCACTGAACATAGACCATGAGGGTTTCAAAGGACACTTTAAATTCTTAAGAACTGAAAATCCAGCACACTGCTATATGTTATTAGATTTGTTGTACTACGGGGGAGAATGTCATAGTGCTGTCCTGCAAAGAGATCCTTCTGTTAATCCAATTATGAGATCTAAGTTGTAAAGTGCTATAAGCCGTTGCTGCACTTGCTTACAGTTTGTTTTGCCACAAGTTGCTTTCTATTTAGAGGGTGGCATAAAGATGGGGTCTCATTTTCCAGAGCTCCTAATACCTAGGTTTCATTTAAAACCACTCCTTTCTTTTGGATTAACATGGCCGTTTCAAAGGGAAAATATTTAAAGACTGGCCCAGTTCCTCTGTTGGATTTACAGAGCATAATTCTACTAAAGATAGACAAATCAGCTGGAGGGAGGGTCACTGAGCAGAAGGTAGTGCCTGCAACTCTACTTAGTATTCAGGCAAGACGAAACGAGTGGCTTCCTGCTGCCCAGCAGTCAGCAGACAGCATATACCAGGCTCCTCAGCAGGTATTACACATTCCAACAGGAAAAAAGCAGCAATATTTTACATTCTTGAGTCTGTTAAGAGACAGTGAATGCAATGCAGGTCAGCGGAGGGGATATTTGTACCATCTAATTTGGGGTTTTTTGGCTCCTACTAAAGCCAGCTGCCTGGTCACTGGTAAGCCTCTAATGCAGGTGAGTTGCACTGCCTTCCGGAAAGACCTGCTCCTCTTCAGCAGCTATACCAGGAGGCCTGATTCCTGATTTGGGTGGTACAAGTAATCCCTCTATTTGTTTTCCCTTTAGTTTATTCTATTTGAATTCAGCATTGAAACATAAACGGGAAGTCAAGCCAATTTTATTTATTTTTTTTTACACTGAAGGCACAATCAATCCTGGGAAGAACAGTTGACAAGTACTGACATGTGCATATTTGTTCCACAATGTTAAGGTTCGCCAGGCCCAGAAGGTCCGCGGGGGCCACCAGGCAGTGGAGGACTTAAAGGGGAAAAAGGGAATCCAGGTCAGCCTGGCCCACCTGGCCTGACTGGTCAAAAGGGAGATCAAGGACCACCTGGACGCCAGGTAGGACAAGAAATGGTTTTCTGTTAGTTTGTTTTTAAATGTAATAAAAACTGACCATGTTTGGGTGGAACATGCATTTTACTATGGTAAAATAAAAGCCAAAATGTGGTGGTAGCTAATATCCTGCCTCATACCAAGATAGGGGGTCTTACCCTTCATTATCCCCCAGTACCTGGGCAGTTGTTCCCCATTACATTCCCATTGGAGCTGTTCATGTTCCAGTCTTCTCTGACAGCACCTGCTGCACCAGGCAGGATGCAGGGCCTCAGCCCTCCAAAGCACTACTTCACAGACCCAAAATGTGCTGATCTGTCCCCTAGCCACAGCTTTTATGTTTTTTCTGAAACCACTGGAGAGATGAGTGAATAACGTGAAGCTGTTCTGTTCAGGGGGATCCTGGTCGTCCTGGTCTGAATGGAATGAAGGGCGATCCCGGGGTTCCAGGCGTTCCAGGATTCCCAGGTATTTAACTACCATTCTAAGTGAAAACCTCTAGGTTTAGTAACAGCCTATCAGGGAGGAAAGAAACTTTATTTTGGCCATTCCTGCAGCAGATTTTGTAAGATGGCATGTTCCTTCACTGTGTGACCATATGAACTTGATGTTTCAGGTATGAAGGGTCCCACCGGACCTGCAGGACCCGCTGGCCTCACGGGCAGTCAAGGATTACCAGGCCCGCCAGGTAGGAGTCTTGGGTGGCATTATTGTCACTTTGCTTCCTGCTGGTAGATTTTGTTACACAGATGTAGGACTGTGTGGATCTCAGCCAGCAATGGCAGTAGGTAAGAGAGCAACAGCTTAAACAACGATTCCAGGCTATAACTTTTAGCCCTACGATTAATCCTACTATATTTTATACTCTGTATCCAGTCCACCTGGATTAACCCCTGCAAGAGGTGTCTTTTGTGGTGCCACCAAGAGCACTTTTTTGCTTTTCATATACAATTACACTTACTCTTTGTAGTGATAGAGCTCTTGGCTGCTGACTTTGCAATAAAGAATAACAGAAACAGTGTGCTACTGCAACCATCTTTAATGCTCTCTTCTGCCTTGGGTTACCTAACACTAAGTTGCTTTCTCTCAGGTCCCCCAGGTTTACCAGGTACCATTGGACGAAGCATAGTTGTCAAAGGTGACCCTGGTCCCCCAGGTCCTCCAGGACAGCCTGGGTCGAAAGGGCCACCCGGATTGCCAGGACCACAGGGATTGCCAGGTATGGTTCTAGGTGGCTGCAGGGAAAAGGAGTAAGCAGTGTAGCTGACTGCAAGCTGCAATGTGCGTCACTTAGTATGGGCTGCAGAGACAAGTTACTCAACTCAGCAAGAGACAATAGAAAAATGTGGGATTGTAGCACATACATCTGGTTTAATGGTCTGTTCTTGTCTAGTGTATCTTGAAGAAATGTCACATGAGCCCTACATAGTTTCAAGATTTCTGTAGTGAGATTTCTTTCACTTTCACATTTGCCTGTTCTAGGTCCAATTGGTGCTCCTGGTGATCCAGGCAGAGATGGTCTCCCTGGTTTTGATGGTCCAGCAGGACGTAAAGGAGAGAGAGGTCTTCCAGGCCAGCCAGGTACTGTTTGTCCTGTGAGGACCCACTGGAAAAAGATGTGGTCCCTACTAAATGCAGGCTAATACTGGGAAGCAAGACTTGCCTCATGAAATAATAGAATAATAATTTGGGGATTTTCTCAGTGCAAAAATATGATACTGCTGAACACACTTCGGTTTGGAACATTCTTGGAAATCAGCACATTGCTAGTCATTGCTAAGTAATACTATAGAACACTTAATTTCAAGATTAATGGCATCCCCTTTGCAGCGATGATGGTGAACAGCAAAAAATGACAACAGTAAGAAACTGAAATGAGAGATTAGTGAAATAACTTTCACTTTACAAGGAACTTGTGAATGGGGAAAATCAGACTTAACAAAGGAAAGGATTTCATCATATGCAGGGATCAAGCAGCCATGCAGCCACTGTTTAGGATTGCTCATTTGAGAAAAGAAATCAGATTCAACACTGGAACAGTTCTCTAAAGCAGGAGATGCATATCAGGGTAGTTCTATATTGCAGCTTGGGAAAAAAAAATATTAGAACAATTAAAACAGTACAAAAATCCACAATGCTTGTTTTCTTTTTTCTCTGAATACCTCTATGAAATCTGTTAACATTATTTTAAGTGGAAAAAAAAAAAAAAAAACATTAATAATGATCATGGGATGAAATAATCTAAATATTTGTAGTTATACATTCTGATATTTTTGTTGTTCAAGAACAAATGCCTTTTCTGATACCTTGTTCAGTCCCGTGACTCTTCTTGGTCTCATTCAAGATTATTCTAGCCCATTTCCACTTTTTGCCACCTACTCCAAAACTGAGACCAGCTTTTCTGTTCATTTTGGTGGGCTTTAGCTCAGGTGTTGTCAGAGCATGTTCCAGTGAGAACCGCTTCTGTTCTGGCTCTGTGATCTATTGTGTGATTTTAAGCAAGATGTTTCAGCTTTATCTTACCAAGCTGCACAGGCAGATGAGGATGTTTTGGATTTGGGAAGCTGCTTTGGACTTATTTCAGTGGCTGCCATGTCCATTGCAGTTGTTATCTTAGTGCCTCACAGCTCTGAACATATTTAACTTCACAACGTCCCTATGCTGCCAGAAAGTTGCACTATTATAATTAGTTTATGATTTGACCAACCTCATAAGAACAAAAAAAAATGGTTTAAGGAAGATGGAGTTAGGTGATACCAGGGTCCCCCAACTTACAAGCACCATAATCACTATACCGTCCTTCCTTTCAGAGCTACATTATTCCTGAAAGAGCAAGCGTGTTAAATACTGTGTTGTGTTTTTCTCGTGTGAATAGGTTCACGAGGAATACAGGGCCCCCCTGGTCCTGATGGTTTACAAGGCCCACCTGGGCCTCCTGGAACAGCTTCTGTTGCTCATGGATTCCTTATAACTCGGCACAGTCAGACTAGAGATACACCACTTTGTCCACAAGGAACGTCAAGAATATATGATGGATTCTCTCTTTTATATGTGCAAGGAAATGAGAGAGCTCATGGCCAGGATTTGGGTGAGAAATACTGTATGCTGTCTTTAAGAGGAAAGAGGTTGTAGATGTTTCTTCCAATGCTCTGGTTCTCTGAAGAAATGACCATCCTGGAGATTACTTAAATAAGGATGGGGAAAGCATGCTAAGCTCTACTGCCTCCAGAAGCTGTGCATAATTCAGGATGGAAGAACGTAAACCAAATCTGAGAGTTTTTTTTACCACATGTGACAATTTGATAAGTGCACACAGGTCAAGAGGAAGAATACACAATTACTGTTCTTGAAAAAGTGCTAAAAACAATTAAATTAAAACTTTACTGTCGCATTTTATGTATCTTATTCTTCAGGTACTGCTGGGAGCTGCCTTAGACGTTTTAGCACCATGCCCTTCATGTTCTGCAACATCAACAACGTTTGTAATTTTGCATCAAGGAATGACTATTCCTACTGGCTATCAACTCCAGAGCCAATGCCAATGAGCATGGAGCCCCTGACTGGGCAGAGCATTCAGCCATTCATTAGCCGGTGAGACAAAGCAGGCTACCACAGTCTCTTTTTTAAGTATCTAGATAAATAAATAATACGTCTTAACCACGTTTCCAACCTGCACGTTGGATATTGTGAGATTATGTTTTGCTTTGGGAAATACTGGGAAAAGAGTCTGTTTTAAAGCGTCCGTTGTCTCAAAAGGCTGCCTACATGCAGATCCTTAGAGGCTGACATGCTCTAAGAGCTTTTCTCACCCGAGGAAGTGTAAGTGCAGGATCATTGTGAACAGGAAAGAAAACATGGGAGGCAGCAGCTCTAGGATTACCTGGGTGGGGACTTGGAGTTTCCACTTTTTGTTTCAGGAACTGCTGCTGTATTTTACCCAGTGTTGTTAGTGGAGATAGAGGCAGATCTTGCACTCAGAACTAGGGTCTTACTGCAGTTACAAGATATGTTAAGAAGCCGAAACCTGGATTAACAGAACAGCCCCTAACTGTCTAGTTCTCCCTTTCCCTGTGTTATAACTCTTAATAAAGCATACATTTTAATGTCATGTATTTCTCTGATACTTATTCTGTGTCCAGATGTGTTGTGTGTGAAGCTCCTGCTATGGTGATAGCTGTCCACAGTCAGACCATTCAGATTCCTTCGTGTCCTCCAGGCTGGGACTCCCTTTGGATTGGTTACTCTTTTATGATGGTAAGAATTGCCTCCCACTCCAGAAGTGACTGTTACCTCTTTGTGTCCTCAAGTAGCTGCTTGCTGCTTTAGGACTTTGTTAAAATCAAGTATGGTTGTCATTAGAGAAAGCCTTTACCTTCAATTCCTAACCTTGGTAGCCAAGATTAATAACAATTTTCCAGGATACAGAGAGCAGAGTAACTAATAATGCTTTTTAAGTCCTGCCTTTGTATGGAGGTGTCCAGCGTCACAGCATCTCAACCAAGAATAAAGAAACAGTGTATTTTCTAGCAGTTGAATGCTATGCTATTATGTTTTAGCTCCTACTCTAAGTTTCTTGTGTGCATGTGCATTTCTTTCTTCCCTACTACCTCCTCAGCACACTAGTGCTGGAGCAGAAGGCTCTGGACAGGCCTTGGCGTCGCCTGGATCCTGTTTAGAAGAATTCCGCTCAGCTCCGTTTATCGAGTGCCATGGTCGTGGCACTTGTAACTACTATGCCAATTCATACAGTTTCTGGCTGGCAACTGTTGAAGTGTCAGAAATGTTCAGGTAAGAAAACCTGCTTCTTGTATAGTGCTTTATTCCAGACTTAAATCTTTAGAAAGCAAATTTATTCCTAAGATCAAAAGAGATGTGTTTACAGGGGATTAGGGAAAGAATTTATTTTGTTTTTCCCCCTCACAACCAGTTTTTCAAGTGTGTGCTAGGGTAAGCCTTTTATATTATGTAAAAACTTGTGAGGGCACATTGTTTTGGAAGGAGTCAGATTCTTTGTAAGTCAACTCTTAATTCATATTTAGTAGGACCTTCTCTGAGAGTAGTCTGACTGTAGTGATTGTGGCCAAGCCTAAAAGATTGATTTTGTTGTTGTTTTCTTCTTTGCATGCCTTTAAATAGACTGAAATATTTAAACTTAAGGGAAAATTGGGGAAAATCTGCATAGTCCATTCTCAGCCCCGGGGCAAAATCAACTGTACCTTTTAAGGTAGATGGTCATATAACCTGTTTTTAAAAATCTTGTTTGAGGAAGGTTCCATACCCTCCCCAGCAAGCATTTTTTCCAGTACTCTACAGAAGTCAGGACACCACTGGCTTCTCTGCCATCAGGATTTCAGTTCCTCCAGATTTTCCCTTTCTAATTGATTAGCATATTCATTTTTTTCTTTGAAAAAGCATCTTCTTTCATAGAATAAAATGCTACTGTTTTGTTTGTGTACCTAATAAAAGCCTCACCAATGTCACCAAATTGGAAAATGCCAGTCCTGTACCACAAGGCTACAATGTGCACAGTCATGACAGGGTATTAATGGCCTCTAACTGGGTTTTGTGTAACAATTACACTGTAATATTTGATGTACATTAAGTAATCATCACCAAGTTTTCAGGATAGTTTATTAGTGGTAATTCACTGATGAAAACTGCCTACTAGTAATTACTACGGACCTTTGTGTTTTCTGGTCTCTACCACTTGCTGTCACCCAGAAATTCAACTTGCCTTATTGAAACAGAAAATCAAGAATGGCTCTTATTCTGTGTGAACATTCCTATTACACAAGTATGCTATATTACTACCTCCTACCTTCTACAGGATAGGAGAAAATTACTGGTTAAATTCATCACTTAAATATACAAATCTCACTGTAGCAGTGTTTCTTATGGATTGTTACGATACCCTTCATCTGAGGAACCAATGATTCCAAATGCGTTTTTCACGAAAGGGGCAAAGTACACTATGGCCCTCCAATGTACAAAATTTGCTTTCTACTCAGTTGAGTATTCATCTGTGCTTTGGTCCATCACATGCTGGACTAAAGTAGTTGATTATAGCACACCTTCTGCATATGGGGATATTGGACAAAATTGAGCTTCTGTCACCTGCTGTGAGGATATCCAAAAAGATCGCTCTTAAGAAAAATCCTTAAATACTGGACTAATTCCCACTTACATACTTCCGTTTTACCTTCAACTGTTAAATTAAGTAGAAGTTTAAAGTTACAGTTCTGTTAACAAAGAGAAAGCTAATCCAGCCTTACCTTTCTGTCTGTCACCCAGTAAACCTCAGTCAGAGACACTGAAAGCTGGAGACTTGAGGACACGTATTAGTCGTTGTCAAGTTTGCATGAAGAAGACGTAACATCTTGGAGGATGTTTTATAAAACAGTTGAAAATTCCTAAGATGCACTGTCCTCCAGCTGTAACAATGGTGCTACTGTGCAGAAAGAAAAGAAAAAACAAATCCAAACTGTTATAACCACGCAAATTCAAGTGTACCTCACTCGTGCCAAGCTAAGGGTTGTTTGGTACGTATTTGACAACAGGACTAAGATGAGAAGAAAGAATTAACCTCTTGGAAACAGAAAAGACACTTGAGGTTCACAAAGGATCAGAAGATGAAATTTTTCATTTCTCTCCCTGTACCAAAACGGCACCTTTTTGATCTACCAAGAGAATAAAGAAAAACAACGCACTGAGTATGTTTAAAATAACAAGACTGCAGTTTTGAAAAACATTTTTCATGGTGCTACTAACCCTATTGTATCCCAGGTTTTTAATATGAAATTTTAAGCTTATTTCTCTGTAAGTAATGAAATGTGTATATTGTGTAAACACCTTTTTAGCTGAAACTTTCAGTCATTTAGAAACAAACCAGACTCACATATGAAAATGCTTATGTCTAAAGTTAAAATATACAGCAGTGTTTTATTACAAAATTTGTGGTACGGAGAGAATTTACACCTCTTACACCTACTTATTCATTCAATATTTCATTTCCTTCCTCAGTTGCAAACCTGTTGTATTTGGGGAAATGCACAATTATTCTGAAGTCATTTTCATCAGGGTTTTAAATGTTAATAATGTACACCATGCTATCAGTGGTTTTATTTGTGCTTAAAGAGCCCGATCCACTTGAAAAGGTTTTTGTTTTGTTTTGTTTTTTTAAATCTTATGAAAATATGTGAAATTATTAGCCATATACTATATCCTTCTATTCTGAATAAAAGTCACATTCACATTTTAGTAGTAATCACTTTGGTTCAACAAAACCTGTTCCTTGGGAATATCCAGTTACCAAAGCATTTAAGATTATGCTTACACGAAACCTCTCTTTACTCTGAAGTGGTGTCACACATATTATGCAGAATAGTGTACATGCTAAGAAACCTTCTGAATAAAATAAAGCGTAAACTGGTGGAAATTGATCTTTTCCTATTTACAAATTAATCCTTCCCTTTGATCTTATGTGAACTTATATTCAACCACGATGTATTCACAATATATAGTAACTCTTGTGTATGTACAGTTCACATAAGGCCGTGAAAAATGGTGCATGCAGTTCCTTGTTTCTGATGTCATTTTGTAAGAATCCTACTGTGTATGTCTTAGTGTGTCACTACTTGTGCAATAGCTGAACAGTGATCACTTTTTGTATGTGTAACTGTCCGTGACTGGTCAGCTTTTATGGTCAGTGCTGCTTCATTTACATTTATATATAAACAGAGCTCCCTAGCCAAAGCAAGACTATTTTTCAAGTGTTGATACTTTTAACATTTTCATTGTATATTGTCACCTCCACTATCTATCAATACAATTTAACTTGTGAATTAACATACAGCTTTATACAGGTGAAGTACATGTGTTTATATTGACTACTGTTAAGTAATTTATCTGCTAATGGCTATTCACCCTTACCTTTCAGTTGTCCTTGTAGGCCTGGAGCATCAGAAATCTTGTTTTATGCATGTTTGAAAAAGACATAGGACTGGTGACTTACCAGGTGGCAGTGATTTTTGCAATGAGATTGGTGCTGATTTCAAAAGCTTTCAGGTATGAAACAGATTATTTAGTTTAAAATGCAAAGACATAATAGCTTTATCCTTTTTCCATTAGCTGCAGTTATCTATGCTGAGTAGGCCGTTATCTACCAACAATGTGCGTCTTTCTACTTAGTTTACTTTGGTTTGCTGGTGCACATCACAATAAATGGAACCTGTTGCTATCTCCAAGCCAAGAACTTGTTACCAAAGCTAAAGTAAAATGTTACGTCTCTTGTAAACCCAAGCTCGTATCTTACCACTGGCTTCTCCTCAAAAGTGTAAAATGAACATAGGAGCCTATCCCTAGCCCCAGAAAACAGAATAGAGGCTAAGTTCAGCCAGTGCCCAGGGTGAAGAGCTCTCCTGCATCTCTACCAACTCTACCTGTCTTGCCTTGATTGCATTCACCAACAAGGAGCTGTGTTTATATATTGGGACCTGGGAAAGGGCAGAACGTGTTTGTTCTAGCACTGCATCAATGGTGCTGTTTTCTAAGATTTGGGCCTCTTTTGCAGCATGTAGAACAAAACCTACTGAATATTGACAAGACAGGAGTTACAATTCCAATCTAACATAGATAGCGTGCAGAGCAGCTTGTCTTGCAGCAGGCTTTAGCTCCCAAAGCTGTGAGATGACCACAAAAAATGAGAAGCAGCTACACTTCTGACAGGTATGTTCTTTGTTCTACTCCTGCAGCTCCCACCTTGACTTACAGAACAGTCCTGAACTTTAATCAACTTTAGGCTGAGATTTCTCAAAGAGCTAATTGTGATTTATTTTTTTTTTTGTTAAGAGAAAAGTAGTGTAGAGCAGAAGGAGCATCTTTTAATTGAGACATGCAGTAGAGACTAAAACAATGCTCGCTTAATTCCCACCACAGTCTGTGCCTTAGAACAGGCAAATCACTTGACCTGTGTTAGATCTGAGTTTCTCTTCTATAAAAGAAAGCATGGTTATTATTTTCTGCCACTTCTGGACTGCTTAGACTGTAAGCTCTTTGGGGCAGAGACATGTCTATGTGCAACATTGAAGGGGACCTCAGCTGTTGACTGGGGCCTCTAGGTGCTATCCATCAGTATATAAATATTAAACTACAGGTAAAACCTTGTGTTTGCAGATTTATTATTTTCAAAGTTCTTGTTTTGACCACGTAAAGCGTTATAGTCTTCAGCCTAAACATGATCTGGATCAGAACCTCACTTACTCAACTATAGTTAGGCTTTCTTCCTGTAGTTTGATTCGTTTTTAACTAAAGGTTTTATTCTCTTTGCTAAGTATGTAAAACCAGTCTGTTTTAGTTAAGCAAGAACCTGGAAGTTAACATGATTGCATTTGTAAGCTCTAAGGGGGAAAAGACGTGCACTTTAGCCACTCGAGGGCACCATACAGCTTTCAAAGAAAGCTAGAGCAGAAACAGGACCGAGTTCCTGGAAGTGCCTGCATCAGCAATGACTTATTAAAGCTTGCTGGAAGGGGAGTGCACTACCTCTCCTTCCTCACTGCCCAGTTCTTCTTTGAAAACTTCTTGCAGAATGGAGTTAAAGATGGTCTGCTGCCAGTTGCAATATGGCTGATTAGTTAAAAATGCAGCTTTCTGAAGGAACACTAGTGTGCAAATCGTAAAAAAACAGTAACCTTATGTATAACTTGGATTTATACTGGTATAGTAGTAAAGAATGAAATTCTACTAAAGACAGGCTATGCAGGAGCTTCCTTCACTGTAATAATTTCTATTCTAGGCCATGACTAAAAGGGAACTGCTTCTTTTACCCTCAAATTCATATAATGCAGAACTTCTGAGAGAATTCTCCAATCAATCTATAAACTAAGGTGGGCACACACAGCACTGCAGCAAGTTTTGAAGTACATTGAACTTTGCATGCAAACTTTGTGCTTTAGAAGCTCTTAACCATACAGGTTTTTTGTCCTCTACTGCAGAGGTTAGTCCCTCAATGGCTAAGGATTTCTTGTCTCTAATGCAGAGGAAGTACCAATTTTAGAAAGCAATTTTAGAACCTGAAAGAGGGATTTTTTTTGATCTTGCAAGTAAGAAAGGCCAAAGCTCCAAAATTTGATCTTTTCATTTTCTATGCACTTTTCTATCCAGATTATGTATTTTGTAGCGTGTATTTCATAGGTTCTGTTTTGCTAACTGCCTGAGTCAGTGTGGCGCCTGCACTGTAAAGAAGTGCCATCACAGGGGCACTGAGGGAAAGCTGTTTTGCAAGATTTAGGAGCATGCTGCTGTGGACACCATTAGCTGATTTTTTTTTTTTTTTTTTACCGTTCCCTCCCAGAGAAGTTATCCTTTAGACAATCCAGCGATGTTGCCGGACACAAAATACTTCTGCTGCTGTGGCTACTTCCACTAGAAGTGCAAGCTGGGCATTGTGCAAGACACAGCAATAACTTAGTCTTTTCAGGGCAGTTTAGTGACAAAAAGCAGGACACTTGCTAATGAAAGGCAAGAGCAGTAATTAGCTCAGGGGAGTAGTAGCAGCGTTCTACATTTTAATACATAAGTATCTGGAGTTCTTTGCTTTTGAAGGAAAGATTATTAACTCAACCCATGTGCTGCAGACTGGTGACCACTGCGTAAGAAGAGCCCCAGCTGGCAACAAGGTCAAGATTAACTGGTTATTAAAGCAGACAAACTGCTGGCTGTACTAGAGGTGCTCACTATAGCTCAAGGGTGGAGCACAGCCCAGTAGCTACTGCCACACTGCCAATGAATCGTTTCTGTGCCCACTGAGCTAGAATTTCCTGAGAGTCGGTCTCTATAGCTTGCAACTCTTCTTTCAAAGGCAATTAAAATACTTTAAAATAATTTAATTAAAGTAACTCAGTATCTCAGAGAGAAAACCAAAGAAACGAAGCAAGTGCCTGAGCTTGGGGTGTTCCTCTTACAAAAGGGAGGTAAAAGAGAGTTCTTACCTCCCAGATATATGCAGCAAGCTCAGGGCTCCTGCTCTCCTCCTCTGAGATGTTCCTTCGTGGCCCTTCATGGAAAAATTAGAGGAGAAAATAAATTGTGTTTGAAGAAATGCTATTACTACAGCCAAAAGAGGATGCAGGGACGGGAAAAGTAGAATATGTCATAGTACCTGGTAACTGAATTGGTCCTTCATTCCCTGTCATTTCTCACTGCCAGATACTTATTTCCAGTACCATATTGCTTGAGGAGATGCAAGGGCCATTGGAATCGGTCAATGTATTTCAAAACGAAGACTTAATGTCTATTTTAGTCACTACCTTCAAGCTCAGATAGGAAGGCGTACTGCCTTCTGGTTTTAATTGAGGGCTTTCATCATGCTTCAGAAACTGAGTTCTGCCAACGATTCACCCAAAGGAGTTTGAAAAATTAATGCAAAACTGTGTTCCCCTCCTCAGCCTTCCCTTTTCCTCTCTACCCCCCCCCCCAAAACAAACAAACAAACAAAAACCCTCAAGCAGTTAGCTAATTTCAGGTCTGCTGAGGCTTTCAGTCAAAGGTCTCTTAAAGCAGTTATTGTGAGACTGTTGCAACAATCTTGACAGTGTTTGGATAATTTTCACTGTTTGTTTACTGCTGGTAGGGCTGCTTCTGCCATGTATGAGAAGTACTGTCTTCCTTCTCTTCCCAATACAGGCTCCCTGCTATAAAATGGGGCCCTACGGGGGCTGATTTAGTTGGAGAAAACCCAATTCTTACAGCAAACCCGACTTCTACTGAGTTGTTTTGATGCAGTATTCTGAATAACAGAATAAGGAGGAAATCAGGTATTTTTAAAGAAAAAATATATAACCCAATGCACTTCAAAGTAATTGCTCATATTTGTGAAAATAAGATATGCTCACATCTATGGATAAAAACTCCTTCTATATCAAATTGACATATCGTTCACATCAGGAAGAATCTGAAGAGGCATTACACTTTATAGGTATCTTTCAGCTTAAGCTCAGTTGTTTGTACAAGTGGGTACGCTACCCGAAATTACGAGATCTATATATGTTTTGTTTTTACATACTGGGACCATATTTAGCACATCTCAAACCAAAGTACTGCTATGAAACTTAAAACAGCAAGCCATACTTGTCCCCTTTTACCGTAAACTCTAAAGGCAGACGCCTATTTGACACTCTGCTGCTAAAAATTCCTTCCAAGACTACTACATGCTGATAATAAAACTTCCATACCCAGTCATAGACAAAGCTACGAACCCCAAATTGATGAGATATTCTGCATTTAAAGCAGGAAGTATCATGCACTGATTTCCACCACCCCCCAATCAACAACTCAGTTGTTTACCAGCACTACAAATCTATGACAAAGAAAACTTCTGGGTGTTTTGCTGCCTGTAACCTTCTACGCTAAGTGGCAGAGTAAATGGGAAAGGCTGAGAATCACTCCCCTGAAATATGCTAAAAGCTTCTCCAAATCTTCAGGGAAGCAGGGTGACAAAACCACTCTAAAAAGAAAGCAGCAGCAAGAAATGCATTTTTGACAGAATAAAACAAAAGTTTGTTTAAAAATAAAACCCAGACACGGAGCTACATGAACACGTATTTACTGCAAGTAGCTCTATGGAAAGCCAAGTCAGATAAATATAAACACTATACAGAGCTTCAAGCCAGTCTCCCAAAACCGCAAACGCGATGTGTTTTACAAAGAAAACAACATAACAATATTTACAATGGAAGACAAAGCCAGATCAATCAGCTCAACTTTAAAACAGATCTGTGAAGCAGAAATAGCAAATATAATGAACAGTTTCAACCATATATGTTTTAGTTTGTACAGACAATAACTGTCCAATATCAAATTAAATTTACAGGACAAACATTGTTCCATCATTGGTATTTTTGTACTATACAGCAGCATAAACGGGTAGCTGGAAGGTAGTATATATAGTGATATGTTTTACATATTCTGAAAATGTTCTTCCAGCACAATACTGAATAAATTAGTTGCTGTAAACTAAGAGATTCAAAAAGATTGCATATTTATTATGCCGTACCTGTTAGTATTTGTACCACTCTACTTGAGGTTACCCATTTAATTATTTATTCAGCATTTATTAAATCAGTGCTGTATATTGTACAATGGCAGCCTCAGGGATCTAATATGAAATAAGTGTGTAAGATCATTATTTTCTTCAAAACAACCTTTTCCTTTCACGTTAAAGGTTTAGAACTACCTTCATCCAAATTTTGATTTCCTAAAAAAGATGTAAAGCTTTATAAAAAGCTGTCTACATATTGCATTATTAATTTACGAGACCAAACGAAAGCTATATGGTGAGACAGTATCATGGTCTAGAAAAGTGGTCATATTTTTAATTAGTGTATGTTTAGCAGCAACAAGGAACTGTACCAACTTGAACTTCTCTTCCAGAATCAAAAACAGGTCTGTGCTTTTAAATCCTCTAGCAACAGTTTTTCCTGTCACTAGACACTGTGTAAACTGATTGGTACCATGTGTCAAAAAGAAGTCTTCATGTTTTTAGTGACATGTACAATACTACTCAAAATAGATTTGGGTACACATCACCTAACAATCAAAACTGTACTAGTATTTTCAAGGTTGTATGTTAGAGGTGAGGCAGCCCAACAAATCAGTTGTACAATATACAATGTAGAGGATTACCAGCTGTGTGGTGCAGTACAGCATGAGGATTTGTGTACCACTTCTAAATCCTTTATCAATCGTCAGTGCCTTTTATTATACATTGCATGTACCAACAACTAGTGTCATGCTCTTTAAGTTTGTAGCAGTGTTAAAAAGCCTAAACTCATTTCAACCAAAAAAAAAAAAAAAAAAAATCAGTACAAGAGTAAAGCCCTGATTTTTCTGCAATTTATTTTAAAAATGTCAAATCATCATTGTTCGCACTTCTTTAACCAGGATAAGGACAACTGATGAGCCAGTATTTTACTTCTTCCCATTATGCCACGAAGAAAGAACAAAAATAGTCCCAAATTAAAATGGGACTTGGTTGAAAGTAAGATCAATTAGGGTGGTTTCTCTTTAAAAAGCTACAGCTGACAAATATAATGCAGAAGTCACAAACGCTGGATACGACTCTGCACTTCTCCATTTGAATGCATGAACAAAAACCTCATTTTACACAATTCATATTTATAAACAAGTATCTTGAGGGTAAGAACAAAAACAATCTACAAGACAACCAGCCCATTAATCCTACTTTGTACATACCAGAATTCTGAGCAAAAAAAAAAAAAAAAAAAAAAAAAATCATTTTAAGCTCTGACATAGACACTTGATTTAAAATACTCTAGCCTATGACCAAGAAATACCTCTTGTACCATGAAAGCAAAACATTATTAAAAAAAAAAAGGCAGAAGAGGTCTCTCCTTTTCAGACCAGTTCAGTCCCACGGGTTCTCCCCTCAAGCTCATGTGCACCTCTCCCTCCCTCCTTCCGCCCAGCCACCTGAAAAAAAAATAGCCTGAACTGCCAAAATATTTCTAAACAACACATGTTTTAAGCTAATCACTTGTTAATGTACCAGAGAAGCAAAACCCATGTTAAACAGACAATCGGAAACCAGCTTTGACTTCTCAGAATATAAATAAAAACTAATTAATGGGAGAGGCAGGAGGAAGAAAGGGGCATACAGGAATCTCCTATTAGCATTCACGCTGCCTCCCAAATAGATATGACAGGAAAGACCAAATTCCATCACCAAAGCACAGCTATGAAAAATCTCAATTCAAATTAATTCAACTGTAGAGAGCTGATGTCTATGAAAAACTAATTAAAAGGATGTGTGTCCATGTCCGTGCTGGTGGAAATGAAAGTAGCCGGCTGGAGCTGAGCTTTGCTTCCAAAAGCACCACACAGTTTCTGGAGTTACCAGCAGAAGAGTCTTCTCTTCCAACAATGGTTTCCATGGCAATGCAGTCAGTCTAGAAAGGGGAAAAAAAAACAGTGACATTTTAAGTGCGAGTTATATTGGAAAAAAATGTTTTCTAGCGAGGAGAATACATGGAGCTCATCCATTGCAGAAGTGACAGCTGCTGAATACAGAGCAGGCTTTTCTCGCCGGGGAGGAGGCACTACCAGATGATGCCACGCTCAGACACCCTGCACGGTGGGGAAGAAACTTGAAGGCTGAAGCAGGTGCCCAGGGAGCGCTGCACAGCTCCGAGCTGGCACGTGGACGCCAGGCTGGACCTCGGACTGCGGCCAGCGCCACACTGCTACCCCACGCGCTACGGGAAGGATCAAAGCTTGCAGTTTGCCATCACCGATTTCACTATCAATATTTCATTTAACGACAGCTCGACGCTCTCAGCACACCGGGCTGCACACATAGCAGAGGCTATTACTAAGCTCACAACGCAGCACGAATGCAGAGCAGCTCTGTTCACCCAGATATAATTAAGGCTGCGGCAAGCACTCCCATTCACAACAGGTACAGAACTGCAATGTAAACATTCACTGCAACTCCAGCTCCAAACAAGGAGTGGCAAGTCACGACAGCTGCGTGCCCTGTCCTCAACTTTTCAGGAAAACACATAATTTAGTTATAATAAGGAACACCTCAGAGTACAGTTTTCCTCGCTAAAAGGCAGTCTGCCACACAAAAGCACATAGCAACGGTACAGAGACATCCTTACTGCTGTCAGCAAAACCCAGTGGCTTCAAACTGACTGGAAAAGGCAAAATACAAGGGCGCTCAGTAAGACGGGGAGGAAATCATCACCTTGTGTTACAGGAAGATACGGGTGGGTGACAAGGCAGAAATGCAAGCAGGAGGGAGGATGCCCTCGAAGCAGAACGCCCGCTCTGCAATTAAACGTGCATATGCCAAGGTGAGAGTGACTCAATGGGCTCCTGAGATGGAAAAAAAAATGATGAAGGGGAGGGTAAACACTTTCTGAAGTGGTGTGAACACAACTTGAGGAACATACAGAAAGTCACATTTCAGCTCGTTACAGACCCTCTCCACTCCCAACAGAGCAATTAGGAGCACTAATTTTCAGTCTGGAGTGGTACTATCTGCCAAATCACTGCATTACAGACTCCCAGTCCTGACAGACTGTCCTCTTCCATCATTTTTATTCATTTTACCCTTTGCTTATCTAAGCACAGCACTTCCTTCAGCTGTACATCCTCCTCCTGGACCACTTACGTATCCAGCACTGTCTTTTCCACTTTGCATTTATGCTCGCGAAACACATGGTCTGCAGCTACTGTGTCAACCAACATCTCTACTCTTCTGACTGCTGCACCAGTTTATGATTCCTCCCTCCTCAAAGTGCAGAGGCAGCATTTGCAAACCCTTCTGCTTCTGTCCTCTTGCGCAAGACTGAGAGCACTGTCCTGTGCCGGGCAGTGGTGTGGGTCACTTCGCTCACATCTTCCTACCTCGCCTTCAAGGTCTGGTGCACATGTCTGCAGGGATCTGTCTCCTGGCATTACAGGGGAGCAGGGAAAGGCAAGTTTGCTATCGGAGCAAAAACAACAGCTAGCATAAGAGAGTGAGTCGTCAGGAAGCATCCAGTAGAGAAGCACAGTGTAATTTCTCCTCCCCAAACCACACTCGGGGAGAGCTCCCGGCCAGTGGGAACTGCGCTGCGGGAAGGCTTCACTGCTACCCGCAGGGAGGGCAGCTTGGCCTGCAGGAACAGGAGAGGGGGGTTCTCAGCTTAACCCAGGCTGTGCTTTCCGGGGAGGTCACAAGGAAATCAGAGCTCAGTCTTGTTTTAAAGAAAGGTTAGCACTCAACTACCTCTGCCCCAGGAATACGCTGAGGAAAATGTGACCAACTAAAGAACAGGCAAGAGTTATGTAGTATAATGCAAACCTGTATGTTTACTTACATAGCCAATCACATGAAGCATGCGCTTGTTAAACACACAAACTCCACCCTAAGTTAAAGGAGTTCTGATTTCAGTCCAGCTAAAAACACCGCCTCTTCAAAAGAAAGAAAACACAGCAGAAAGCTCGGCTGGGCTGCCCCTGCCCGGGTAGCTGTGGCACCCCCAGCCCAGGCAGCGGCTGCTGGGACTGGAAAGGCCCCAGGGCTGGAAGCGCTGCAGAGGGACGGGGGTGGGGGGGGACGGGACCACAGCTTCAGGGGAGCCCCCTGTTGTGTCCCAGCACCACCCACCCCAAGGTTGGGGTTGCTGAGCTTCGTTTTTTCAAATGCAGAGCAATTTCCAAAATAAAGCAACTTGTTTTTCATAATTCAAGGAAAATACAGCCAAAAAAAATACACCCTCAACCCAAAAATCTCCATTTCTATTATTTCAGACATCATAAGATCACTACAAAAAGCTATTGCTTGTTACACACAAAGTGTGATGTGGTTAGTGATGGCTTTGTTTTTACAAAAGCCAAGTGAAGCTATTATTTTTGAAATAGTTTTCCCCTTTAGAAAAATATTATTTTGTTGTAGGACCAAAGGATGAAAACACGCACCACAGCTCGCAATGAATCACACCTCAACAACCCGTGCAAGGGAACCATTACAACAGTTGAAGCTTCTGCATTAAACTTACCTTCAGTAAAAATTAATATCTCCCAACATTCCCCCCACCCCTTCCTTGCTTTGCACCTATGAGCTTACATGAAAGGAACTTCAAAAACCGTCTCTGCTTTTGTCAGTGCATTTTTCCTCCACGCCTAGCACACAAGGCACACCTGAAAGCTGTTTGACAAGTTATTCTAATCTCTCCACGCATATCCCCAAAACATTCTGAACAGCAAGGGACCGGTTGTTTGAACAGGACAATCCCATACGGCACAACTCGCTATTTATACCTAAACTTTTTGGAAACTTCTATAAACTCATGCCAAATTACAGTTAAGATGCTTGTCAGGGCCGGGGGGAAGCTTAAGAACAAGAAAACCTGCTTAGCTCCTAACTTTGATTCTTTGAACAAACCTGGCAAAAACCAGAAGGCAGCACAGTAACTAATTTGGAGGTAACTCATCACAGCCCCAAGTGACACAGATTAATTTATAGGAAACCAGAACAAAGTGTCCTCAGATAAGCTTCGCAACAGCTTCTGAATTCCCTGGATTACCTGGCTCAGGTGCAGCCTTACACCACCGTCAAGTGGCTTCAGAGCCTCCCCTTCCCTAAACTCTGTGCTGTGCGTTAAACAAGGTCTCATTAATTTGTTCCCCTTCTCCCTGTGATTATAAACCACACTTTTCATGGTTCCTCTTCGTTTTTAAGCTAAAACAAAATTTGTGGCAACTGCAAACAAACAGAAGGGAGTCTCGCATAAACATTACCTACAAGCTGACAATAGCTTTACAAAGCCTGGAGTGTTTCAGACCTGGGGCTGTGGCTTGGTACCACTTCTTACAAGCTGGAATTTCAGTATTGCAGTTGGAGCAGAGCAGCTGGCTCATACCCTGACTCATCCCCTCTTTTGGAGGGGGGGATAAAAGCATCAAGCATTTATTTGTAGATAAAAAGTGCTATATGTATAGGTAGCAAAAGAACTCCTGAGACCTGACTACACCAATAAACCCACCCGAAATCCAAGGTGGGGCAGTGACTGAGGTCTTGCGAGGTTCCCCCCACCCAGCCCCTGCAGCACCTCTGGAGCCGCTCCTCCCCTGCACCACCGCAGGGCACCAACACATCCCTGCTTGGAGCCCGAGGCCAAGGGGCCAGTCCTGCAGAGCCAGGGGCTATTTCAGCAGTGGCAGCCACAAAGCCAATGTCCATTTCCAAACCAGGAAGCTGTACGAACTCCAGCTGATGCTGTTCCCCTCGCGGCATCCTCCCAGGACGATCTGCAGCAATCCCCCCATCACCAACAGGGCCACCAAGTGCTGGCTTTGTTGCTATGAAGGCACCTGGAGCTGCGCAGAGCACCGCACGAGCACATACACAAGAGAAGTTAATCAGAGAGCTGTAAAATGGGTTTCGTGTTAATGAGAACAAGGCTGATGTCTGTTGTGCTGCTGATACCCAGAGCCACCTCTGTGGTTCCCCACTAGAAGATGCTCAGGAAAAGCCATGGGTTTATTTAGCAAGGCTACAGGAGCGCTCAGGCACTCCCCAGGGATTCTTCTCCTCCCCCACCTGGTTTTCTTCCACCTTTTGACTAGCCAGTCAAGGAAGGTAAACTAACAGAGGACATGAAGTGCTTGAGGAAAACAGCACAGCTTCTGCAAAGTCTGATATCTTATTTCAGTCTCCCTAATATACGACTCATCAGCCAACAATTTGCAATGTTCGTCGTACAAGCACAAGACTTTCTGATCAACAGTAAGGAACAGATTATTAGCATTTCGTTATAGATACCGTATGAATGTATTTGGCTCAACACTGAACAGTAAACGAAGCAAAAAAGAAAGTAAATCCTAGATGTGAACTAGCTAGGAAAAGAGGAATAATGCTCACTGAGTAGCCCAGCCATCCCAAAACACATATGCCACCAAATTAAACTCAGTGCCCAGCTCAGACATGCCAACTCTGAAGATAACTCACACTTGCAGAATGATCAGAGTAAACACATCCCTACTCCTGGACTTTCATGAGCTTTTCCAGGAAAATCTGCTCAGTGTACTTTGAGGGGGAAAAAAAGATCTGATAACTGATCATGGCAACAAGTAAGGGGAAAAAAAGTGAACTCAAAAAAAAAAAACAAACTCCTGCATTTTTAAATACAGTTTAGAAATATACATGTAGTATTTGAAGTAGTTTTCATAGCCCCATACACCACTCTTCTGTTTATTCAAACTTCAGCTTTATGAAGGCTCAGGGGCGACCTTATCGCTCTCTATAGGTACCTCAAGGGAGGCTGTAGCGAGGTGGGGGTTGGTCTGTTCTCCCACGTGCCTGGTGACAGGACGAGGGGGAATGGGCTTAAGTTGCGCCAGGGGAGTTTTAGGTTAGATGTTAGGAAGAACTTCTTCACTGAAAGGGTTGTGAGGCATTGGAACAGGCTGCCCAGGGAAGTGGTGGAGTCACCATCCCTGGAAGTCTTCAAAAGACGTTTAGATGTAGAGCTTAGGGATATGGTTTAGTGGGGACTGTTAGTGTTAGGTCAGAGGTTGGACTCGATGATCTTGAGGTCCCTTCCAACCTAGAAATTCTGTGATTCTGTGATGAAGAGTTTCTATACAAAAGCTTCATCCTTTATTCAAAATTGACTCAGAATCTCGAGAATTAAAATTCAACTTCCTACGAGCATTTAGTATGGAAAATGAATGCAGAAAGCATCCAAAAAATTTCACAGATCACCTCTCAAAATATATAAGTAGAGTTTAGATAACTAACCCAACATTCTCCTCGTTACACAAGTCTATTTAAATTCACCAATTTAAGATGGGATAGGATTATAAAACTACACACAGCTGTCATCTTCCCAGGGAGTAAATAATCAGAAGAAAAGGATCCAAAGGACAGAAAAGAAACTAAGAGGGCAAATATTTAAATTGGGATGGCAGCAGGCCGTTGCTCAGAAAACCATTTAGCTTTAAATTAAGGAAGGCACAGAGAAAGAGCTCTGCAAGTTTTCTATGAAAAAAATCTGTAGTTTTATAAAAATCGGGGGCAGAGGATTAGATCAGTCTTAATTATTTAGCCTGCAAACCCCGTGTGTTCCATTTGAAAATGTATCAGATGAGTGTATATCCAATTTACACTTCATTTCCTGCATCTGAATTATTAAGGTCGTCCAAGTCAGGCCACTTTAAAACAAACCAAGAGGTTTTAAGAACAGAGCAGACATCTCCTATTTCTCTCAAAGAAATCCATGCTAGATAGTGTGTTTTTACAGGAAAGGCTTTTACTGACATAATTTTGCAACTGATTCCTGAAAGGATAAAAGCTTTGCTTACAGAAGATATTAATTTAAGATAATTAAATGCTTAAAATCTCCATGTCAAAAGACTAAGGCAATTTAACGCCTTCTGGAGAGCGCCACTGAAGCTCTCCATTTCCTGAACTTCAGGTTGGGGGGAAACCAGAGTTAGCTGGACTTGCACAGATCAAAAGCATCAGAACAGCCCCGGATCTGCTTGCACACGCGGCCATCCCATGCTGCTGTTGTTCAGTAGACCACCAAACCCCAGCATGTTGTTTACGCCGCCAGGACAGGGCAGAAGGACGGTCATGGATTGCATTACCAGCCTTCCTCAGAGCATGCCGGCCTGGCAGGGGGAGGCAATTTGTTCAAACATTCCTCACAAAACATGAATTTTTTTTTTTTTTTTTCCCCCCAGATCTTACCAAATACACAGTTACTATCCTACACCATTTTCTTATTTGAGATTGATTTTAATGGTATAGCTTTAGACCTTGCTAGAGGCAAAAGGTGTTATTTGTGGAAGGAATTTCTGCTTAATTTGCACGCTCGGACACCAACCCTACAAACACGCAGCAGAAAGCCCGACATTTACTGGAGCCGCTGCGTACGCAGTTACTCTCTGTAGGTAACCCAATCAAGGCCCCGACACAGAAAAACATCCTTATTTGGGAAGTATGTTAAACTACATGCTTACCATTAAGCACATATTTCGCATACTTTCTTCATTCAACAACAAAGCTATCGTGTTCGACTTCAGCTAATGAATATATTTTGTACCTATGACTTGACTGACCTTTCCACAGGCAAAAAAAAAAAAAAAAAAAAAAAGCAAAAGCTTGTTTTAAAAAACAAAAAGCAACTGTTACGTGATCCACTTTTCATTACGTAAACTGTTTGAACTGATTGGTAACAACATATCTGAGTAAATTAGGTTTCTCTTCCTCCTTCAGATGTGCTTCTAAAATTTACAAGACAAAGTTACTCCTACAAATACTCCATGTACAGTAATTCACTCAAAACACGGTTCCAGTATCCTTACCGCTCAGCAACTTCACGAGCTAAAAAAACCTCTCCCATGCTTTAAGAGCATTTTTATTTATTTCGCAGAAATGCCTTATCTTCTGCAACAGCAGCTTCTTTTTCTGTTTTAATAAACAGTAGTGGAGTTTCTAGGAAGGCATTATGCACACTCCCCAGCTTCATCTCCTTTACGAATCCTATTCCTAGAATTAGGAAACTTACATGCAGTTTTGGCAGGGCCTGAACACCAACTCAAATTGCTCTCGACAGCTTGATAAGTTGTTTTTTTTGTTTTTCTGAAAACTAAACTTCAGTTTCAACATAGCAGGACGATGCTAAGAATTAACTTCTCTCCACTTAAAGACACACAAGTTCACAAGTTCAGATTTTCATGTTACAGAAGAGTGAAGAAGTCCTGCTTTCCCAAAAACACTTTAACAATACATGTGTCAAGATACTCTGACTGACCTCCTAAATTGCACAAAACATAGCTAAATTTTAGCCCCAAAAACTCCTGTTTGTGCGGCTTATGGCAACACGACCTGCTACAGTTCACTCTGCTCTGGTGACAAAGGTTAGGAGTCTGTAAACGTCAACAGAGGGGAATACATTTCCTGCCCCTGCTCCTTCTGCAAGGCAGATGTTAAGAACTGTTGGGAAGCAAATAGGAAAAGCAAACAACCACGTCAAATACGGGCACTGAGCAGCACGTGCAGTTCCAATTCCCTCATTCAGAAAGGAGCCAGAATAACTGCAAGAGTCAAGAGCATTGCAGAAAAACTCATGAAAGGTGTGCAACAGCTTCCCTGTGAGGAACTGCCAAGTAAGAGCCTGCACAGAGGTCCTGGGATGTATCAGGAAATGAAAACATACAGATATACCGTACGTCCCCACTGCGTGAACTGCAGGAAGCCTCTGACAGCACACAGGCTAAGGGTATGGCACAGGAGGATACGACATCTTAAGTGGCATGGAGAGAAAAGATAGGGTTCGTTATCTCTGCCAATACACAAACAAGGGGCTGTCAAACAAAGCTGGGTCCAAAATAGACACGAAGAGGTCCGTGTGCAGCATGCACTGCCTCCGACCAAAGGCTGCAGTGGCTACAAGGCGTTACACAGGATCAAAGAGGTTGGAAAAGTACTTGGATTAGAGATCCATAAAGGATTATAACACAGACAAACTGCATCAGGCTCAGGAAATCCCCAAGCTGAAAAAGAATCAGAGGCTGGGAGTATGCTTGTGGGGAGGTGTCTGTCAGCCGGCCCTGTTCTTCGGCTGCTGGGTGGCGTCTGCTTGCAGGCACAGGTCTTTGGTTTGAGCGAGCAAAACTATTCTGATGAACACACCTGAGAGATAAAGGACAGTGTCACTCGTGACTAAATAACCAGCTCCCCACCTTCCAACTCACCTTTTGTGAGACTTTTCTATGGAACGCGCCACATCTGCCAGTTCATCCTTAGCTCTTCCCAACCCCTTTAGTCACCAACACTTGAAAGCACTCAGCACTTTCTCTTCTTTTGCTTCTATTATCGTAAATGACCATCAGAGGCAGAAGCTTGCTACGTGGCCACACACCACGTAACGACACCATCCTCAGCCGTGCACTTAGCCCACGTGTGCCTGCACAGAAATCTTGCTATCAGCCACTACGTGCTGCCACACAGAGCAGTGGCACACGCTGCTTTCTGCCATGGTGAAATCATCACATCACTGAATCCAACCCCCCAAACCCTGTGAAGAAAGAAGGCTGTGCACTAAGTACACTTCCCACTCCCAGCACATGCACGACAGCCAAGGATAGGGCCTTCAGCTTCCAGGAGCAGCTCAGGGGCTCACCAAGGACAGAATTAAACTGTGCCTACACGCAGACGAGTTTTAACCAAGTGAGCCTACTCCTGCTTAGCGTTTGCCACGTGGAACTTGCCAGCATTGGTACTTCAGCCACTTACACCCGCAGCGGTGACATGTGAATCAGTCCTCACTGCTACCACTGCCAGACCCACCCGCAACCACCAGTGTCTGTTCAACCTGATCTACCAACACAAAATTCAAGTCATTTCCTCCTGCCACAGCTGTTGCGTTACGCTCCGGCTCCCACAGGCAGTTCTCAAGCAGCTGAAAGCGCCACAGTGGCGATCAGCTGACCCACACCTCCTCCTTGCAAGGGGCCCTGCAATGCAAATCCCAAAGGTGAATATATCCCTGCGAGCCACGCTACTGCCTCCCGATCCCAAATCCCCACTACAGCTCCTCCCCAACACCAGAAGATCATCTGGATCTCAGAGATGCCACCCAGAAAGCTTGTGAAAAGAGGCAACAGAGCAACCCCAGCGCCCAATCCACTTCTGGAGCAAAGTCTCAACACGGGGTGCAGGTCCACATCGCATCCACACTACCTAGGGTGACCTCGTGCTCCACTACACCTTCCTGCATCCCTGCTGGCACCACGTCTGTCAGTCCCACAGCTGCAGGAAACCCAACTGACAAGGAGAAAACAACAACACACATTCCACCTCTGAAAGGGAGAAGTAAACACCAGGACACGCTCCTGACTCGGAGATACATGTTGGCCCACATTCCTCTCCCCGAGATTAATATCCTGGCCAGTGTTCTGACATTTACCTCATCCTCTCCAAGTCACTTAAACCATTACAACCACTGTATTTATAGCTCTCTACCTCCCATCGCTCCCTGCCAGGCGCGTACCCTCCCGAGCGCCTCTACCAGCTTCCTTTCTCGCAACCGTTCGCAGGCAGCCTTTTATCTCTGCGAGGCTCGCTCTTATCTCCACTGCCAATGGCAGCAGCCTTGATCTCTATCTCACCTCCACCCCAGCACATTAAGTTTCATCCATCTCTTCAGTTTCATCTTCAGAACTGTAAGCTCTTGAGGACAGGGACTACCACGTGTGCACCCGTGGCACAGCGCGCGGGCCCTCAGCCCTGCCTCCCCGTCCAGGTTCTGCAACAAGGAGCAGGGGGCACGTCTGGAGCTACAAGCTTCCACCGGCAGATCCCCTGTCCTACTCGAGCCCCAACTACCTCAAGAGCAAACCTATTCAGTTTTTAAACGCATTTCTGACTGCTACCCTGTTCACCACAATCTGCAACTTAAAAACATCTGTTTCTAAAAACAAACAAAAAATGCCACCGCCACCCAGAAAAACACCACAGAGTGAAATACGGGTGGCAAATACCTCCTCAAGTCTCTCACACAAAAACAAATACTCTGGGAGCCCAAACTCAGCAGTGAATACTGCTGTTGAAAACCCAAAAAGCTTGCAATTTTTTTCTAACCGACTTAAAACACAAAGAAATCCGTAAGCATGGAGCAAAGTTTCTTTCTGGCCCCTGACCCTTATTTGTTTGGGCTACTGATAAACAAGCTGCAGACGAGCAGCAGTAGTCCCAGCCAGTTCCTGCATCAGTGCTGATGGGTGTTTTACCAGCATCCAGCTTGTGCTAATGAATGCCCTCAGCACACCCACCCCCATACCCTCTGGTTACTCACACAGGTGCCCAGGCCTAAGGAGAAGCCTTTCTCTACTCTTTCCTGCTTTACTGGGGCCACATTAGCTCAATCGACAACGAGGTGCCACAGAAATCCTACTGGTTGTCAATGGCTGAAATAGGGTTCTCACACGGCTCACGGTGGTAGTTCTTCTTGCTCTAGCATACGGCAGGTGCTCATTTATTTAACGAAGCGCAACATCATTAAGAGCTCTACAAACTCCGGGTATCCCAAGGTATCTGTTTAAAGAAACATCAGTTCCCAAAAGCATTTCAGGCTCAGGCTATCCGGTGTCCAAGTTATGCTGCACATTCAGCTGTTGAGCAAGAGCTATAAACAATAAAGCACGTTGGCTCAGCATGAGCACGGGAACAGAACCGCACTACTCCCTGTGAAAGGAGGATATCATTCATTAGTGCCTCAATAAATTCAGAAGCAAAGTTTACCAGTTTGGTATTTATAAGTTCATGATAGACACACGTACACGATACTGTGAACACAAGCAGCATTCACCTTTCAGCAGTAATTAAAAAGTTCTGAATGTTCCTGAGTCACATCAAATTGTATCATCACCTTGGAATTATAGCTAAATCTTAACCATATTAATTTCAGTATAAAGCATCTCTTTCAAAAGCCCTTTCTTCTCAGAAGATTAAGATTAGCCCTCACACTTAACTCACAACTGACTGGCGCACAGCACACGCGTACTCATGCACAAGCAAGCTGGATTGTTAGCAGCCAGCTATATAGCAGAATTACTAGGAAAACCAACTTTGGAATTAATCAACTTTTGTCCCTCAAGATACAGTTCAGGATTTAACCGGGGCAGAAGACTCTTCCCAGCAGTCTATTACACTGCTACTCCCGGGGTAATTAATGTTCCACCCAAAGCAAAATCTCCACAAATCCAAACACTTGTATGTTCAAGATCTTTCAGATAAGATATTCCTATGATGTCGAGCAACACCTCTGCGATGCCTTTGATGAGTCAGGCTAATTTACTTTTGTCTTCCCCCTGCCCTCAAGAATGTCACAAATCCCCACTGATCAAGGTTCTCAGCTAACCTGTAACCACCTTGAAGCTCAGTGACCTTTACAGAGATGCACGGCTTGATTAAAGCTAGAACATACTTTTTCCTTTTCCCCTATTAATTGCTTCTACCTGTAAGGCTCTGCTTTAGCCAGTAAGACAGCAGTGTACCATCATCATTGGATTGTTGCTAACGTGCAAAAGCTAAATGCCAAAAAAAGCCAAAGAGCAACTTGCAGGGTGGACAACAGGACTCACCTCCAACCAGGTTGTTACCATTTGACGATGACTCGTAAGCTAGAACTACATTTTTGGGTCAAAACAGCAATAATAATACATCCCCAGGCTCCAGAAAGCTTTCCTCTCTCACCTCCTGCCTTTCGGTTTTATTGTTCCACTTTCCTTTGGATTGAAGAATGGCACACGTGATCACAATAGTATTCAAAATTGTAGGATTTGGATCAGAAAAAAACAACAGCTTTCTTAGCACAACACACTGGGCAGCATTCAGCAGGTGCTTGGGAGCACCCCATGCCCACAAACAGCGCACAAGCACACACCAAGTCACAGCACAGCACGACGACCTCTCGGCACCATCCAAAACCTCAAGGCACAAACCCTCCCTTCCCAGCAATCAAAATGAAGAAAACTTATTCAATACCCTTTCACAAAAAAGGGCATACGCAGAGCCTAAACCCCACCAAGCTGTACCCACAGCTAGCAAGGGGCCCTGGGACATCACAGGAGGGACAGCATGAAGTTGTGGAGGCAAAACTGAAAAGGCAATGACATATTCAAGATTTCACTGCAAGACTGAAGGAGAAAAAATAAAAAAGCCATTTGAACCAGTACTGGTTTCTCCTGGAAATCCCAGTGTCCTGCAGCAGTGCTTTAACCTACGAGACAGCTACACACAGAATTTTTTTTATTTTCTTTTTTTGAAAGTCTAAAAAGCCACGTGACCATTAGCTGCAACTCTGGATGTAAAATCTGGAGAGCTGATTTTCCAAAAGCATTTCAACACTCACTACCAGTACTCTCTCTCAGCAGCAGGGGAACATTCTCAACTCAGATTTTCTCACCCAAGCACCAGTAAAACCTAGCTGATTCTTGGTCAAATATGTCATAATTAACTCACTCCCACACCACAAGACAAAAATCTGTTCTGCCTTCAGTAGCTCGTATCCTACTTGAAAAAGTTACCCTGGGTATTTTTAAGCATAGCAGTAAGTCACTCAAGACTGTTAAAGTGGCATCTGTTACAGCAAGATTTTTTTTTTTTTTTCCTTTCAAGAATTATTATCCCTCCATCGCTTACAAGATTCAGGCTACATGGCTGTGTTCAGATGTATTTCAGAAGAGTACTTCAAGTTATTTTTAAATGGGTCCCTGCCCTAAGTATTCCTCCGATACAAATGAGCCTCAGTTTGAAGCAAACTTCCAAAAACCACTGGTCTGAAATCCAAAAGGGGCAGTTATTTGTCTGGTATCCTGTAAACTGTAATTTACTATATTAGTAAGAGCTAAAACCTCCAGCTGCTGGATTTCTCAAAGTGCATATTGTTTACCATGTTCAAGATCCTGCATTTGAAACACAGCAGCTCCCATAAAGGATCTGGACAACTTAGACCCAAAGTTTTGCTCTACAGCTGTACTTGTTTTCCTGCCTCCCAGCTCCCCAGAGAACACACAACTTCTCACACAAGTCTAACACAGGAGTAGATTAAAAAGGATTAAAAAGGTGAGGAACATTTAAATTATAATCTTACACTTTAGCAAACTTCTGAAATAGCATCTTAACATGCCACTAGAAAATCAGGTAGAGATAAGATTAAAGAGTGGGTATAAAATAGGCAGGTAGATACGAAGCTGAACATCACATTTACCCTGAACAGTCTGTTTTGTTTTTTGTAGTTCAGGATATCTTTGTAGGTTGAGTATTTCTAATTATGTCTGTAGAAACTTTTATTATACATGACCCATTATGCAGTTTATTACCACCCCGTTCTCATTATCATCCGCAGTTTCTACGAGGTCCAATAACAAGCTGTACATTAGCTAAGCCCTGTTTGAAGTAGCTTTTGTGTTCCGTACTCCTAGCACAAAATTTCATGACTCAGATTCATGTAATCAAAACTGCAAACCGCTTGCTTCAATATTGTGTAACAATTTCATGATGAAACTGTTTTGCTAATGACCTCCTTAAACTTCAGGCATTAAGGATCACAACCTTATTTTCCTTTTAGCATCTTTTTCATCGTAAAACCTGACCTCAATTTTGCTTTAACCCTAAATAAAAGTTAACAGCAAGCCAGATGTATTTACTTATCATGTTAAATCAGCGCTCTCCCTCTCCTCCATCCACTTCATGAATGAAGAAGGGGAAAAAAAAAAGTTAGATTCACATCAGTGAACCTGAACCAGAAGTAGTTTGGGAATTACAATGAGGGTCAATGATGCATTGGAAATCTCTCTCCATTTCACTCTCAGCAGTTAGGAGAATGCAGTTGAGTCACTGCACACAATATCCCATTTAGGCAAACAAAAACAAAGCGGAACAGTGAATAATCAGATGTTGGGAAGTGTTCTCCTTTGAGTGCAAGTACAGTTTAGGGAGAAGAGATTAAAGTTCTTTACCCAATAGAATTTAAAAGATACAAGATAGCTCCTTCCTAGGAAGTAAAGGGTAAATGCATCTGCTAAATATTTTCCTTAAGAATGTATTTGACCACACAGATGATTTTCCAGGCTAAGACTAAGAGCTGGGACGTAGGAATAAAGACAGCACTTCTGCTAAAAGTCTGCAAAAGTATTAAAAATATTAATTACACATAGGGACACACTGCACCTCCTCAGGACATAAGAGGTTTAGAAATGGAGATTTATTTCCACTATTCAAGATGGAATTTGAAAGTGTTTTTTTTTTTTCTGGATTACACATTCTCTTAAGTATTGAATAAAAGCTTCACTGCATTAAAAACTGATAAGCTGTTTAAGGAGTACACTTCTACAGTTATGCTTGCTATAGCTCAAAAACCCGATTTAAAGTGAGAATGAGAACTAGTATTTTTATAATCAGTAACTTTAAGTCATTGTTAAAGAAACAGATACACACCACCAATTTGCACCACTGTATTTATGTTTGGCAAGCTGCTTTTAGCCTGGACTACTCCGAAATCTGTCCGCCCCTCTGAGAGGCACCTAGAAATGCACAGTGTCCACACCCCGCCTGCCCTCCATGAATACTGGATGCTGTCTTTGTCAAAAACTGATAGACCTTGTTTTGAAGCACTCTTGTTTTTTATTTTTATTTTTAGGACTAGAGGGAAGCCACCGACCTAAGCTCTTACTATTCTCATGCTTTATTTCCTGCCAGTGTCCATGTTTTTATACACAGCTTCTCTCACTTCATTCTAATGCATGCCATTTCCAGAAAACAGACTGACAGCAAAACACACCAGCAGCAAGTCTCCTTCCCCTCCGGACCTTGTAATAGACAAGGAAAAAGCCCCAAGCACAGGCCTGTGGATATTTTGCTGTAGCTGCAGTAAACAAATCATTTAACTTAAGTACAATTCCTGAACAGTCTCTGGAAAAATATTTTTAAACACATATTTACAATACAGCCAAAATGAAATCACCTGTTTGGTGCTCCCCTGCTTTTAAAAAATTTCACAAGTGTAACAGTCATATGAGGGGAACAAGGTCCAGTAGGAATTCTGCTGTCTTTGGGGGGTGCTTCTTCTAAAAAAAGAAATCCACCATGGCAATCAGTGTGCCTTTGACTTAGCGGACAAATCTTTGAAGTGCTGAAAGACTAACTTTGGAAGAAAGCACTCCTTGGACTGGCAACTTTCAACGTCTTCTAAATTTGATTCCAACCAACAAAACAAAGCAGGGAAAAAAAACCACTGAGGCAAACCACACATTTCTGAGCAGCCCCAAGCACTGCTGCCAGACTTTGAATGGCATGCTAGCTGAGTCAGGCTTACACCTTCCCCTATTAAAGGCTACACAATTTTAAGCTCCTACACTACCTTCTGCCTTTAGACAGTTTTAAAGTGAAACTAGGAAAAAAAAAAAAAAAAAAAAAGCTATCATTTCAGGGGTTAGAACTGTAATTAAAAATATAGAAGGCAGGAACAGCCTGCCCCTTTACTGCTTTCTCTATTGACAGAGAAGTAGACAAATATCAATGTCCAACAACGATTAAATATTTCCTCTTAGTAGTCATCAATTATTGACTACACACACATTTGCAAAGAGGAAAACATTTCCAACACACAGTTTTCTGTCTGGGTAGGTGAATTACTGTAAGGAGCTGAGTGGGCCACTAATACCAAAACATGGATTATGCTTCCAAAGAAAACGTTACAGTGCAATGAAGCACTTGCATAAACACTGCTGGTTAGGCAGGGGACATACACAATACCGCCAACAGGTAATTATTTTTTGCTCTCATTATGAGAGCAAAAAGCTTAAGCCACGAATAGGAGCGTCCCTACTCCTCCTGCCCATCCCCAACAGCCTAACTTTTTAGGCATACCTCTCACTACTGTACCTTAAGCTTGGTCAAGCTCTACTGCCAACCTGAAAGCTAGCAGCCTGCTCTCCAAAGCTTCAGACATAAAATACACCCCTCTGAGCCTGCTCTTCCTCTACCACAGGCGCTCCTCACAAGGCAGATCACTGCACAGCAGGAGTATTACAGCTCGGCTAAGCCCCCAGACACTGCAAGAAGGCGGCGGACTCGAGGGTACAGGCTGCAGGAGCCCCTCACCACCCTCCCAGCCAGCAGCAGATGGCTTCTCCTGAGGATACAAGGATATTTAGGGGACCAGAACTCAAAAGCAGCATACCAAACCTTCGAGGGAAAAAGAAAAGTGAGTTGTTTACCTAAGATTCAATTAAATAAATGCGGGCAGATTTACACATAGAAAGCCCTGAAGTACACATTTCACCCACATTTATTGACACGAACAGATCTAAGCCCCAACTTCTGATTTCTGAACCCAGTTTAGCAGTTCTCAGCTTCCTATCCACAACACCAATTACAAAATTTCAATCTCAAACCAGGTGAGAAGTCATTTGGTTATAAGAAGGGAAGAAGAGGAAAAGGAGGTGGGGGGGGGGGGGGGGGGGGAAAGCATCATAACCTCAGGACAAGAAGTCACAATACAAAATACAATCAGTGCTTATACTAGCAAAATTCTTTCATAAAAAGCCTGGGCAGATGACAGGTTGATAACACCTCCCAGGAGAGTTCCATCACTCTGTATACCCTTTAGGCCAAGGACCACATCCTTTTTTGTGTGTTCATTCAATGTTTAGGTGACTGCACTACTACCAGTTGAACTAGATACAGAAGATTATAGAAGCATGGACCCTATTTTGAAGGCCACATTTCAGTATTAAGTAAACAATCTAATTCCTATAGTTAAGCAAGCATGAAAGGAAAGTGCTTTTAAAGTTACAAACCTTTTCGCGCAGCGTTACACTTCAGACCATCGGACCTGGTGAAATCTATGCTTACGTAAGCTCCACTGTCCAAACTCGAAGTACCATTTTGGAGATGGCAAGTTGGCGTTGCAGTACTTGCCTCACAGCTTATAGGATCATCGCGTAAATTCAGAGCAATGTAGTTTAAGCCATTCTGAAATCCAGTTGAGGTATCCCTGGACATTTTGCTTTCCTGACCATCAGAAATGTTTTCATCTGGTTTCAACCAAACATTGTCAAATGAGGCAGAGCTGTGTCTTTTGCTACTATCAGTAAAGAAAGAGGAGGAAGTCGTCACAGTCCCAGCAGAAGAGAATGTTTCAGAACTGTGTCTCCTCCTGCCTTGGGGATCGGCTCGGATCACCTTCGGTCCCACGGGAGGATCGGAGCTAGGAACAGAGAAGCTACTGCTACCAGCGTATCGATCGACAATGCACAGTCTGTTAACTATGGAAGAAGGACTATCAATCTTTACTCCGTCGTCAGATTCGGAGGCAAACGGCCGCGGTGGCGTCGCTGCCATGTTGAATGTCATCTCCGTGTAATCGTCAGTCCTGTTACTCGCAGCGCTAACACAGGCGGTACCAAAGGAGAGCCGAGCATAGTCAGGATTTGGTTGGTTTCTAGGAATACTGGAGCTTGCATAAATTGAAATATCCGTTAAAGAGTTGGAAAGTTCTTTCGCTACTTTTGGCGACTGTACATCCAAGTCAACGCTCATATAATCAGAGAGCGGGGACTGTCTGTGGTCACTACTCGAGCCCAGAGATGACGGTGATCCCTCTGCAGATAAGGAATACGGTGTGTTACTTGCCTTTTCATTAAAATCGATATTTATGTATTCACCAGGACTTGCTGGCTCAGGTGGAACTGTACGATCATACATTCTCGGGATAGTATTGCTTCCCCTCGTACCGAGCGGGAGCCTCGTTGGCCTCGTAGCCCTGTTCTGCACAAGTCCTCCTTCTTCACCTTTCACCACTGGCGACTTCGAGATGCCATTAGACAGGGCTTCGCTGTTGATGCTTTTTACGTTTTCTGGTCCACCATACAGGAGTTTTCCAGGTGAAGACATTGGAACATATTCGCTGTGGTCACCATTTTGTCCTGATAACGCCTTAAAGCTTCGGGGCAAAGAAAAATATGAACTGAAACCTTTGGAAACAGAATTGTTATGAATGTAATTTGAATCACCAGGGTGCTTTGGAGCAGAATTACCGGGAGACATATCCATATACTCATTGTTTACAATCTTCTCATTACTTCCTTTAGAAATAAATCCAGTTAAAGGACTTCGTACGGGTGAAGAGCTCGCCTTTGGAAACATCATCATATATCCTCTGGAGTCAACCTGAGATGGTGACCACGAATTGTTTATCTGTTTTGGAACAGACATACTTTTAGGAGTCATTGGCAGATAATCACTGCTACTTGACAGAGAAGATGCAACTCCTGGCATCATTGGCATGTACCCATCGTCCCTAGCTTTACTCCTGCTTTGGTTGCATACAGAGTCAAGATTACTGTCATTGTATTCCAATTCATGGTTACCTTTCAGTTTTGGTGTTTCAGAGTACAGCAGTCGCCCATGATTTCCCCCAGAGTCTTCATCTAACGAAGCCGTCGTTTGTGTCGTTTTCTGCTGCACTGCTACCGAGGTTGGTTTAGTCAGAGAGTAAGTTCTTTTCCTGAAACACTTTTCAGCCTCCATATAATCATCTCTCAAGCTATCGTCTGCTTGCTGCTTACTCATGGACATGTACTCACTCAGACAATTCTCCTCTCTGATAGGTGGCGTGTTTCCCAGGGAATCTGGTGTATTACTCCTGACCCGAAAGTACCTGAAATCTCCAGGGCTGGAGCCGTACTCATCAGAAGAGATGAATCCCCCATCGCTTGGGGAACCGCAGACAGAGGAGCTAGAAGGCCTGGTCAACATATCTGAAGCAGAGCCATGGCCGCTACTGGAAGAAACACTGATGGGACTGGTAGTGGAGGGAAAGTGAGACACGGGCAGTGACGCAGAGCGGGTGTGATATGACGAGCTGAACGCGGCTCTAACGTACCTTCCGCTCCCTTCTTGCCGGCCCAAGTTCATCCTTGCGGTATTCAGGTGGACAAGGCTCCCCGTCACTGACCTGAAAGGCCTGGCCATGGTGCCTTCTCCCTCGCTGGACGTTCTGAAGCGATAGGAGTTGCTGCTTTTGGTGGTCGGAGGCGTCCCTCCAACAACGCTCTCAGTTCTAGACCTTCTCTGCAAGCCCGTCTGGCTGGGGGGCAGGTTGCCCAGGTGCCTCCTAGTGGTGATGAAGGAGATGGGGTTGGTGCCGCCACCGCCACCAGAAGACTGGCTTTTGCTTCGGGGCCGGAACTCCGCAAAGGCCTTTAACGCTTTCATGGTCTCCAAAAAAGTCTCGTGCATGTTCTGGGCAACCACCGAATCGTCCACTTGCATCCAGAGCTCTCCGGGCCCGATGGAAGCGGATCTGCCCACTTCGATGAAAAAGAAGTTCTCCGAGTGCCCGCAGCGGCGGATGTTCATCAGCTGCAGGTGGACGGAGGGCACCTCCGAGTTCAGCTTGACGAGGTGGATGGCCTTGCTGGAGAGGCACAGCCTGTACACCCCGGTCAGGTTTTTCGTTTGGCCCAGTCCTTTGGGTTTCACGTTGACCTGCCACACCTCCTTGAAGACGGTGCCGGGCCTCAGGGCCGCCCCGTAGTGCTCGTCGTCCTCGTCCAGCTGCTGCTCCGCCTGCTCCTCCTGCTCCAGGAAGCCCCTCTTGCTCTGGCTCATCAGCTCGCTGATCGCCTGGTACCAGGCCTCCTGCTCGGCCTCGTTCTCCGCCAGCATGGCGAAATACTCGTCCTTGGTGTACAGGGCGATGATGTGCTTGTGCTTGGCGTCCGCCCGCCGGCTGACGGTGAAGCACTGGTAGAGGGGGATGACCCTCTTGGGCGGGGGGCAGCACAGCCCCGCCGCGCCGCCGCCGGCCCGCAGGCTGCTCTTGAACTTCTTCTCGCTGTCGTAGTACTCCAGGCGCGCCGGGGCCAGGCGGCTCTCGGCCCGCAGCACGAAGTACCGCTTGTGGCCGTGCTTCTGCTTGCGCAGGTAGCCGCACTTCCTCACGTCCTCCCCGCCGCGGGCCGCGCTCCCGGGGGGCTGCCCGCCCCTGGCGCCGCCGCCGCCGCCGGCCTCGGGGGGCCCGCAGAGCGAGGCGCTGGGCGAGCGGCGGAGCAGCAGCAGCAGGTGGTGGGGCTGCGGCGAGGGGCAGCGCCCGGCCTCGCCCGGCTCCCCCTCGGCCCCGGCGGCGCCGTTCACGCCGCTCGCCATTTTAGCTGCCGGCCGGGCGGCGGCGAGCCGGCCTCACCGGGAGAGGAGGAGAGGAGGAGAGGAGCCCCCCCGGCGGCGGGCGGCGCATAGAGGGGAGGGGACGCGAGGGGAGGCGGCCGCGCGCTGGGGCCGTTGCAGGAGCCGTTGGGGCCGTTGGCGCCGCGGGTCCGGCCCCGTCCCCGTCCCCCCGCCGCGCCCGGCTACTCGCGCTCCCCCGGGCAGCCGCGGCGGCGGCACGGCGAAAACATCACGTGACCCCTCCCCGCCGCCGGAGGGAGGGGGAAGCGCCCCCGCGCGGAGCGGCGCGGCCGGCGGCCAATAGGGAGCGGAGGTCTGAGGCCGGCGGGCCAATCGGAGGGAGGGGCAGGGATCCGAGGAGGGGCGGGGGAGCCCGGAGGCCCGCGG